>NW_027469863.1:0-57231 GCF_051020765.1 Lasioglossum baleicum | reverse complement strand
CACAGAAACTCCGGTGCGGCAAGCACGATCACGATTTATTCGAGCTTATGTCAGATTCGACGATTCTTCGTTTCAGAAGTGTATTTCTGTGCGGAATCGCTGTTTCGCGTGCTAGATCAGTGCATTTGCATGCAACGAAGCGAAATTGGCACTGAAACTCCCGTTGCGGCAAGCACGATCACGATTTATTCGAGCTTATGTCAGATTCGACGATTCTTCGTTTCAGAAGTGTATTTCTGTGCGGAATCGCTGTTTCGCGTGCTAGATCAGTGCATTTGCATGCAAATATGCGAAATTGGCACAGAAACTCCGATTCTGCTAGCACGATCACGATTTATTCGAGTTTATGTCAGATTCGACGATTCTTCGTTTCAGAAGTGTATTTCTGAGCGGAATCGCTGTTTCGCGTGCTACATTAGTGCATTTGCATGCAACGAAGCGAAATTGGCACAGAAACTCCGGTGCGGCACCACGATCACGATTTATTTGAGCTTATGTCAGATTCGACGATTCTTCGTTTCAGAAGTGTATTTCTGTGCGGAATCGTTGTTTCGCGTGCTAGATCAGTGCATTTACATGCAACGAAGCGAAATTGGCACAGAAACTCCGATGCGGCAAGCACGATCACCATTTATTCGACCTTATGTCAGATTCGACGATTCTTCGTTTCAGAAGTGTATTTCTGTGCGGAATCGCTGTTTCGCGTGCTAGATCAGTGCATTTGCATGCAACAAAGCGAAATTGGCACAGAAACTCCGATTCTGCTAGCACGATCACGATTTATTCGAGCTTATGTCAGATTCGACGATTCTTCGTTTCAGAAGTGTATTTCTGAGCGGAATCGCTGTTTCGCGTGCTACATCAGTGCATTTGCATGCAACGAAGCGAAATTGGCACAGAAACTCCGGTGCGGCACCACGATCACGATTTATTCGAGCTTATGTCAGATTCGACGATTCTTCGTTTCAGAAGTGTATTTCTGTGCGGAATCGTTGTTTCGCGTGCTAGATCAGTGCATTTACATGCAACGAAGCGAAATTGGCACAGAAACTCCGATGCGGCAAGCACGATCACGATTTATTCGATCTTATGTTGGATTCGACGATTCTTCATTTCAGAAGAGTATTTCTGTGCGGAATCGCTGTTTTGCGTGCTAGATCAGTGGGTTTGCATGCAAATATGCGAAATTGGCACAGAAACTCCGATTCGGCAAGCACGATCACGATTTATTCGAGCTTATGTCAGATTCGACGATTCTTCGTTTCCGAAGTGTATTTCTGTGCGGAATCGTTGTTTCGCGTGCTAGATCAGTGCATTTACATGCAAATATGCGAAATTGGCACAGAAACTCCGATTCGGCAAGCACGATTACGATTTATTCGAGCTTATGTCAGATTCGACGATTCTTCGTTTCAGAAGCGTATTTCTGTGCGGAATCGCTGTTTTGCGTGCTAGATCAGTGGGTTTGCATGCAACGAAGCGAAATTGGCACAGAAACTCCGATTCGGCAAGCACGATCACCATTTATTCGACCTTATGTTGGATTCGACGATTCTTCATATCAGAAGAGTATTTCTGTGCGGAATCGCTGTTTTGCGTGCTAGATCAGTGGGTTTGCATGCAAATATGCGAAATTGGCACAGAAACTCCGGTGCGGCAAGCACGATCACGATTTATTCGAGCTTATGTCAGATTCGACGATTCTTCGTTTCAGAAGTGTATTTCTGTGCGGAATCGCTGTTTCGCGTGGTAGATCAGTGAGTTTGCATGCAAATATGCGAAATTGGCACAGAAACTTCGATTCGGCAAGAACGATCACGATTCATTCGAGGTTATGTCAAATTCGACGATTCTTCGTTTCAGAAGTGTATTTCTGTGCGGAATCGTTCTTTCGCGTGCTAGATCAGTGCATTTGCATGCAACGACGCGAAATTGGTACAGAAACTCTGATGCGGCAAGCACGATCACGATTTAATCGAGCTTATGTCAGATTCGACGATTCTTCGTTTCAGAAGTGTATTTCTGTGCGGAATCGCTGTTTCGCGTGCTAGATCAGTGGGTTTGCATGCAAATATGCGAAATTGGCACAGAAACTCCGATTCGGCAAGCACGATCACCATTTATTCGACCTTATGTCAGATTCGACGATTCTTCGTTTCAGAAGTGTATTTCTGTGCGGAATCGCTGTTTCGCGTCCTAGATCAGTGCATTTGCATGCAACGAAGCGAAATTGGCACAGAAACTCCGGTGCGGCAAACACGATCACGATTTATTCGAGCTTATGTCAGATTCGACGATTCTTCGTTTCAGATGTGTATTTCTGTGCGGAATCGTTGTTTCGCGTGCCAGATCAGTGCATTTGCATGCAACGAAGCGAAATTGGCACAGAAACTCCGATGCGGCAAGCACGATCACGATTTATTCGATCTTATGTTGGATTCGACGATTCTTCATATGAGAAGTGTATTCTGTGCGGAATCGCTGTTTCGCGTGCTAGATCAGTGAGTTTGCATGCAAATATGCGAAATTGGCACAGAAACTCCGATTCGGCAAGCACGATCACGATTTATTCGAGCTTATGTCAGATTCGACGATTCTTCGTTTCCGAAGTGTATTTCTGTGCGGAATCGCTGTTTCGCGTGCTAGATCAGTGCATTTGCATGCAACGAAGCGAAATTGGCACAGAAACTCCGGTGCGGCAAGCACGATCACGATTTATTCGAGCTTATGTCAGATTCGACGATTCTTCGTTTCAGAAGTGTATTTCTGTGCGGAATCGCTGTTTCGCGTGCTAGATCAGTGCATTTGCATGCAACGAAGCGAAATTGGCACTGAAACTCCCGTTGCGGCAAGCACGATCACGATTTATTCGAGCTTATGTCAGATTCGACGATTCTTCGTTTCAGAAGTGTATTTCTGTGCGGAATCGCTGTTTCGCGTGCTAGATCAGTGCATTTGCATGCAAATATGCGAAATTGGCACAGAAACTCCGATTCTGCTAGCACGATCACGATTTATTCGAGTTTATGTCAGATTCGACGATTCTTCGTTTCAGAAGTGTATTTCTGAGCGGAATCGCTGTTTCGCGTGCTACATTAGTGCATTTACATGCAACGAAGCGAAATTGGCACAGAAACTCCGATTCGGCAAGCACGATCACCATTTATTCGACCTTATGTCAGATTCGACGATTCTTCGTTTCAGAAGTGTATTTCTGTGCGGAATCGCTGTTTCGCGTCCTAGATCAGTGCATTTGCATGCAACGAAGCGAAATTGGCACAGAAACTCCGGTGCGGCAAACACGATCACGATTTATTCGAGCTTATGTCAGATTCGACGATTCTTCGTTTCAGATGTGTATTTCTGTGCGGAATCGTTGTTTCGCGTGCCAGATCAGTGCATTTGCATGCAACGAAGCGAAATTGGCACAGAAACTCCGATGCGGCAAGCACGATCACGATTTATTCGATCTTATGTTGGATTCGACGATTCTTCATATGAGAAGTGTATTCTGTGCGGAATCGCTGTTTCGCGTGCTAGATCAGTGAGTTTGCATGCAAATATGCGAAATTGGCACAGAAACTCCGATTCGGCAAGCACGATCACGATTTATTCGAGCTTATGTCAGATTCGACGATTCTTCGTTTCCGAAGTGTATTTCTGTGCGGAATCGCTGTTTCGCGTGCTAGATCAGTGCATTTGCATGCAACGAAGCGAAATTGGCACAGAAACTCCGGTGCGGCAAGCACGATCACGATTTATTCGAGCTTATGTCAGATTCGACGATTCTTCGTTTCAGAAGTGTATTTCTGTGCGGAATCGCTGTTTCGCGTGCTAGATCAGTGCATTTGCATGCAACGAAGCGAAATTGGCACTGAAACTCCCGTTGCGGCAAGCACGATCACGATTTATTCGAGCTTATGTCAGATTCGACGATTCTTCGTTTCAGAAGTGTATTTCTGTGCGGAATCGCTGTTTCGCGTGCTAGATCAGTGCATTTGCATGCAAATATGCGAAATTGGCACAGAAACTCCGATTCTGCTAGCACGATCACGATTTATTCGAGTTTATGTCAGATTCGACGATTCTTCGTTTCAGAAGTGTATTTCTGAGCGGAATCGCTGTTTCGCGTGCTACATTAGTGCATTTGCATGCAACGAAGCGAAATTGGCACAGAAACTCCGGTGCGGCACCACGATCACGATTTATTTGAGCTTATGTCAGATTCGACGATTCTTCGTTTCAGAAGTGTATTTCTGTGCGGAATCGTTGTTTCGCGTGCTAGATCAGTGCATTTACATGCAACGAAGCGAAATTGGCACAGAAACTCCGATGCGGCAAGCACGATCACCATTTATTCGACCTTATGTCAGATTCGACGATTCTTCGTTTCAGAAGTGTATTTCTGTGCGTAATCGCTGTTTCGCGTGCTAGATCAGTGCATTTGCATGCAACGAAGCGAAATTGGCACAGAAACTCCGGTGCGGCAAGCACGATCACCATTTATTCGACCTTATGTCAGATTCGACGATTCTTCGTTTCAGAAGTGTATTTCTGTGCGGAATCGCTGTTTCGCGTGCTAAATCAGTGCATTTGCATGCAAATATGCGAAATTGGCACAGAAACTCCGATTCTGCTAGCACGATCCCGATTTATTCGAGCTTATGTCAGACTCGACGATTCTTCGTTTCAGAAGTGTATTTCTGTACGGAATCGTTGTTTCGCGTGCTAGATCAGTGCATTTACATGCAACGAAGCGAAATTGGCACAGAAACTCCGATGCGGCAAGCACGATCACGATTTATTCGATCTTATGTTGGATTCGACGATTCTTCATATCAGAAGAGTATTTCTGTCCGGAATCGCTGTTTTGCGTGCTAGATCAGTGAGTTTGCATGCAGATATGCGAAATTGGCACAGAAACTCCGATTCGGCAAGCACGATCACCATTTATTCGAGCTTATGTCAGACTCGACGATTCTTCGTTTCAGAAGTGTATTTCTGTACGGAATCGTTGTTTCGCGTGCTAGATCAGTGCATTTACATGCAACGAAGCGAAATTGGCACAGAAACTCCGATGCGGCAAGCACGATCACGATTTATTCGATCTTATGTTGGATTCGACGATTCTTCGTTTCAGAAGTGTATTTCTGTACGGAATCGTTGTTTCGCGTGCTAGATCAGTGCATTTACATGCAACGAAGCGAAATTGGCACAGAAACTCCGATGCGGCAAGCACGATCACGATTTATTCGATCTTATGTTGGATTCGACGATTCTTCATATCAGAAGAGTATTTCTGTCCGGAATCGCTGTTTTGCGTGCTAGATCAGTGAGTTTGCATGCAGATATGCGAAATTGGCACAGAACTCCGATTCGGCAAGCACGATCACCATTTATTCGAGCTTATGTCAGACTCGACGATTCTTCGTATCAGAAGTGTATTTCTGTGCGTAATCGCTGTTTCGCGTGCTAGATCAGTGCATTTGCATGCAACGAAGCGAAATTGGCACAGAAAACCGGTGCGGCAAGCACGATCACCATTTATTCGACCTTATGTCAGATTCGACGATTCTTCATATCAGAAGAGTATTTCTGTGCGGAATCGCTGTTTTGCGTGCTAGATCAGTGAGTTTGCATGCAAATATGCGAAATTGGTACAGAAACTCCGATTCGGCAAGCACGATCACCATTTATTCGACCTTATGTCAGATTCGACGATTCTTCGTTTCAGAAGTGTATTTCTGTACGGAATCGTTGTTTCGCGTGCTAGATCAGTGCATTTACATGCAACGAAGCGAAATTGGCACAGAAACTCCGATGCGGCAAGCACGATCACGATTTATTCGATCTTATGTTGGATTCGACGATTCTTCATATCAGAAGAGTATTTCTGTGCGGAATCGCTGTTTTGCGTGCTAGATCAGTGGGTTTGCATGCAAATATGCGAAATTGGCACAGAAACTCCGATTCGGCAAGCACGATCACCATTTATTCGACCTTATGTCAGATTCGACGATTCTTCGTTTCAGAAGTGTATTTCTGTGCGGAATCGTTGTTTCGCGTGCTAGATCAGTGCATTTGCATGCAACGAAGCGAAATTGGCACAGAAACTCCGGTGCGGCAAGCACGATCACGATTTATTCGAGCTTATGTCAGATTCGACGATTCTTCGTTTCAGAAGTGTATTTCTGAGCGGAATCGCTGCTTCGCGTGCTAAATCAGTGCATTTGCATGCAAATATGCGAAATTGGCACAGAAACTCCGATTCTGCTAGCACGATCCCGATTTATTCGAGCTTATGTCAGACTCGACGATTCTTCGTTTCAGAAGTGTATTTCTGTACGGAATCGTTGTTTCGCGTGCTAGATCAGTGCATTTACATGCAACGAAGCGAAATTGGCACAGAAACTCCGATGCGGCAAGCACGATCACGATTTATTCGATCTTATGTTGGATTCGACGATTCTTCATATCAGAAGAGTATTTCTGTGCGGAATCGCTGTTTTGCGTGCTAGATCAGTGAGTTTGCATGCAAATATGCGAAATTGGTACAGAAACTCCGATTCGGCAAGCACGATCACCATTTATTCGACCTTATGTCAGATTCGACGATTCTTCGTTTCAGAAGTGTATTTCTGTACGGAATCGTTGTTTCGCGTGCTAGATCAGTGCATTTACATGCAACGAAGCGAAATTGGCACAGAAACTCCGATGCGGCAAGCACGATCACGATTTATTCGATCTTATGTTGGATTCGACGATTCTTCATATCAGAAGAGTATTTCTGTGCGGAATCGCTGTTTTGCGTGCTAGATCAGTGGGTTTGCATGCAAATATGCGAAATTGGCACAGAAACTTCGATTCGGCAAGAACGATCACGATTCATTCGAGGTTATGTCAAATTCGACGATTCTTCGTTTCAGAAGTGTATTTCTGTGCGGAATCGTTCTTTCGCGTGCTAGATCAGTGCATTTGCATGCAACGACGCGAAATTGGTACAGAAACTCTGATGCGGCAAGCACGATCACGATTTATTCGAGCTTATGTCAGATTCGACGATTCTTCGTTTCAGAAGTGTATTTCTGTGCGGAATCGTTGTTTCGCGTGCCAGATCAGTGCATTTGCATGCAACGAAGCGAAATTGGCACAGAAACTCCGATTCTGCTAGCACGATCACGATTTATTCGAGCTTCTGTCAGATTCGACGATTCTTCGTTTCAGAAGTGTATTTCTGTGCGGAATCGCTGTTTCGCGTGCTAGATCAGTGCATTTGCATGCAAATATGCGAAATTGCCACAGAAACTCCGATTCGGCAAGCAGATCACAATTTATTCGAGCTTATGTCAGACTCGACGATTCTTCGTTTCAGAAGTGTATTTCTGTGCGGAATCGCTGTTTCGCGTGGTAGATCAGTGAGTTTGCATGCAAATATGCGAAATTGGCACAGAAACTTCGATTCGGCAAGAACGATCACGATTCATTCGAGGTTATGTCAAATTCGACGATTCTTCGTTTCAGAAGTGTATTTCTGTGCGGAATCGTTCTTTCGCGTGCTAGATCAGTGCATTTGCATGCAACGACGCGAAATTGGTACAGAAACTCTGATGCGGCAAGCACGATCACGATTTATTCGAGCTTATGTCAGATTCGACGATTCTTCGTTTCAGAAGTGTATTTCTGTGCGGAATCGCTGTTTCGCGTGCTAGATCAGTGGGTTTGCATGCAAATATGCGAAATTGGCACAGAAACTCCGATTCGGCAAGCACGATCACCATTTATTCGACCTTATGTCAGATTCGACGATTCTTCGTTTCAGAAGTGTATTTCTGTGCGGAATCGCTGTTTCGCGTCCTAGATCAGTGCATTTGCATGCAACGAAGCGAAATTGGCACAGAAACTCCGGTGCGGCAAACACGATCACGATTTATTCGAGCTTATGTCAGATTCGACGATTCTTCGTTTCAGATGTGTATTTCTGTGCGGAATCGTTGTTTCGCGTGCCAGATCAGTGCATTTGCATGCAACGAAGCGAAATTGGCACAGAAACTCCGATGCGGCAAGCACGATCACGATTTATTCGATCTTATGTTGGATTCGACGATTCTTCATATGAGAAGTGTATTTCTGTGCGGAATCGCTGTTTCGCGTGCTAGATCAGTGAGTTTGCATGCAAATATGCGAAATTGGCACAGAAACTCCGATTTTGGCAAGCACGATCACGATTTATTCGAGCTTATGTCAGATTCGACGATTCTTCGTTTCCGAAGTGTATTTCTGTGCGGAATCGCTGTTTCGCGTGCTAGATCAGTGCATTTGCATGCAACGAAGCGAAATTGGCACAGAAACTCCGGTGCGGCAAGCACGATCACGATTTATTCGAGCTTATGTCAGATTCGACGATTCTTCGTTTCAGAAGTGTATTTCTGTGCGGAATCGCTGTTTCGCGTGCTAGATCAGTGCATTTGCATGCAAATATGCGAAATTGGCACAGAAACTCCGATTCTGCTAGCACGATCACGATTTATTCGAGCTTATGTCAGATTCGACGATTCTTCGTTTCAGAAGTGTATTTCTGTACGGTATCGCTGTTTCGCGTGGTAGATCAGTGAGTTTGCATGCAAATATGCGAAATTGGCACAGAAAGTCCGATTCGGCAAGCACGATCACGATTTATTCGAGGTTATGTCAAATTCGACGATTCTTCGTTTCAGATGTGTATTTCTGTGCGGAATCGTTCTTTCGCGTGCTAGATCAGTGCATTTGCATGCAACGACGCGAAATTGGCACAGAAACTCCGATGCGGCAAGCACGATCACGATTTATTCGATCTTATGTTGGATTCGACGATTCTTCATTTCAGAAGAGTATTTCTGTGCGGAATCGCTGTTTTGCGTGCTAGATCAGTGGGTTTGCATGCAAATATGCGAAATTGGCACAGAAACTCCGATTCGGCAAGCACGATCACCATTTATTCGAGCTTATGTCAGACTCGACGATTCTTCGTATCAGAAGTGTATTTCTGTGCGTAATCGCTGTTTCGCGTGCTAGATCAGTGCATTTGCATGCAACGAAGCGAAATTGGCACAGAAACTCCGGTGCGGCAAGCACGATCACCATTTATTCGACCTTATGTCAGATTCGACGATTCTTCGTTTCAGAAGTGTATTTCTGTGCGGAATCGCTGTTTCGCGTGCTAAATCAGTGCATTTGCATGCAAATATGCGAAATTGGCACAGAAACTCCGATTCTGCTAGCACGATCCCGATTTATTCGAGCTTATGTCAGACTCGACGATTCTTCGTTTCAGAAGTGTATTTCTGTACGGAGTCGTTGTTTCGCGTGCTAGATCAGTGCATTTACATGCAACGAAGCGAAATTGGCACAGAAACTCCGATGCGGCAAGCACGATCACGATTTATTCGATCTTATGTTGGATTCGACGATTCTTCATATCAGAAGAGTATTTCTGTCCGGAATCGCTGTTTTGCGTGCTAGATCAGTGAGTTTGCATGCAGATATGCGAAATTGGCACAGAAACTCCGATTCGGCAAGCACGATCACCATTTATTCGACCTTATGTCAGATTCGACGATTCTTCGTATCAGAAGTGTATTTCTGTGCGGAATCGCTGTTTCGCGTGTTAGATCAGTGCATTTGCATGCAACGAAGCGAAATTGGCACAGAAACTCCGGTGCGGCAAGCACGATCACGATTTATTCGAGCTTATGTCAGATTCGCCGATTCTGCGTTTCAGAAGTGTATTTCTGTGCGGAATCGTTGTTTCGCGTGCTAGATCAGTGCATTTACATGCAACGAAGCGAAATTGGCACAGAAACTCCGATGCGGCAAGCACGATCACGATTTATTCGAGCTTATGTCAGATTCGACGATTCTTCGTTTCAGAAGTGTATTTCTGTGCGGAATCGCTGTTTCGCGTGCTAGATCAGTGCATTTGCATGCAAATATGCGAAATTGGCACAGAAACTCCGATTCGGCAAGCACGATCACCATTTATTCGACCTTATGTCAGATTCGACGATTCTTCGTTTCAGAAGTGTATTTCTGTGCGTAATCGCTGTTTCGCGTGCTAGATCAGTGCATTTGCATGCAACGAAGCGAAATTGGCACAGAAACTCCGGTGCGGCAAGCACGATCACGATTTATTCGAGCTTATGTCAGATTCGACGATTCTTCGTTTCAGAAGTGTATTTCTGTGCGGAATCGCTGTTTCGCGTGCTAGATCAGTGCATTTGCATGCAAATATGCGAAATTGGCACAGAAACTCCGATTCTGCTAGCACGATCACGATTTATTCGAGCTTATGTCAGATTCGACGATTCTTCGTTTCAGAAGTGTATTTCTGAGCGGAATCGCTGTTTCGCGTGCTACATCAGTGCATTTGCATGCAACGAAGCGAAATTGGCACAGAAACTCCGGTGCGGCACCACGATCACGATTTATTTGAGCTTATGTCAGATTCGACGATTCTTCGTTTCAGAAGTGTATTTCTGTGCGGAATCGTTGTTTCGCGTGCTAGATCAGTGCATTTACATGCAACGAAGCGAAATTGGCACAGAAACTCCGATGCGGCAAGCACGATCACGATTTATTCGATCTTATGTTGGATTCGACGATTCTTCATTTCAGAAGAGTATTTCTGTGCGGAATCGCTGTTTTGCGTGCTAGATCAGTGGGTTTGCATGCAAATATGCGAAATTGGCACAGAAACTCCGATTCGGCAAGCACGATCACCATTTATTCGACCTTATGTCAGATTCGACGATTCTTCGTTTCAGAAGTGTATTTCTGTGCGGAATCGCTGTTTCGCGTGCTAGATCAGTGCATTTGCATGCAACAAAGCGAAATTGGCACAGAAACTCCGATTCTGCTAGCACGATCACGATTTATTCGAGCTTATGTCAGACTCGACGATTCTTCGTTTCAGAAGTGTATTTCTGTGCGGAATCGCTGTTTCGCGTGGTAGATCAGTGAGTTTGCATGCAAATATGCGAAATTGGCACAGAAACTTCGATTCGGCAAGAACGATCACGATTCATTCGAGGTTATGTCAAATTCGACGATTCTTCGTTTCAGAAGTGTATTTCTGTGCGGAATCGTTCTTTCGCGTGCTAGATCAGTGCATTTGCATGCAACGACGCGAAATTGGTACAGAAACTCTGATGCGGCAAGCACGATCACGATTTAATCGAGCTTATGTCAGATTCGACGATTCTTCGTTTCAGAAGTGTATTTCTGAGCGGAATCGCTGTTTCGCGTGCTACATCAGTGCATTTGCATGCAACGAAGCGAAATTGGCACAGAAACTCCGGTGCGGCACCACGATCACGATTTATTTGAGCTTATGTCAGATTCGACGATTCTTCGTTTCAGAAGTGTATTTCTGTGCGGAATCGTTGTTTCGCGTGCTAGATCAGTGCATTTACATGCAACGAAGCGAAATTGGCACAGAAACTCCGATGCGGCAAGCACGATCACGATTTATTCGATCTTATGTTGGATTCGACGATTCTTCATTTCAGAAGAGTATTTCTGTGCGGAATCGCTGTTTTGCGTGCTAGATCAGTGGGTTTGCATGCAAATATGCGAAATTGGCACAGAAACTCCGATTCGGCAAGCACGATCACCATTTATTCGACCTTATGTCAGATTCGACGATTCTTCGTTTCAGAAGTGTATTTCTGTGCGGAATCGCTGTTTCGCGTGCTAGATCAGTGCATTTGCATGCAACAAAGCGAAATTGGCACAGAAACTCCGATTCTGCTAGCACGATCACGATTTATTCGAGCTTATGTCAGACTCGACGATTCTTCGTTTCAGAAGTGTATTTCTGTGCGGAATCGCTGTTTCGCGTGGTAGATCAGTGAGTTTGCATGCAAATATGCGAAATTGGCACAGAAACTTCGATTCGGCAAGAACGATCACGATTCATTCGAGGTTATGTCAAATTCGACGATTCTTCGTTTCAGAAGTGTATTTCTGTGCGGAATCGTTCTTTCGCTTGCTAGATCAGTGCATTTGCATGCAACGACGCGAAATTGGTACAGAAACTCTGATGCGGCAAGCACGATCACGATTTAATCGAGCTTATGTCAGATTCGACGATTCTTCGTTTCAGAAGTGTATTTCTGTGCGGAATCGCTGTTTCGCGTGCTAGATCAGTGGGTTTGCATGCAAATATGCGAAATTGGCACAGAAACTCCGATTCGGCAAGCACGATCACCATTTATTCGACCTTATGTCAGATTCGACGATTCTTCGTTTCAGAAGTGTATTTCTGTGCGGAATCGCTGTTTCGCTTCCTAGATCAGTGCATTTGCATGCAACGAAGCGAAATTGGCACAGAAACTCCGGTGCGGCAAACACGATCACGATTTATTCGAGCTTATGTCAGATTCGACGATTCTTCGTTTCAGATGTGTATTTCTGTGCGGAATCGTTGTTTCGCGTGCCAGATCAGTGCATTTGCATGCAACGAAGCGAAATTGGCACAGAAACTCCGATGCGGCAAGCACGATCACGATTTATTCGATCTTATGTTGGATTCGACGATTCTTCATATGAGAAGTGTATTTCTGTGCGGAATCGCTGTTTCGCGTGCTAGATCAGTGAGTTTGCATGCAAATATGCGAAATTGGCACAGAAACTCCGATTCGGCAAGCACGATCACGATTTATTCGAGCTTATGTCAGATTCGACGATTCTTCGTTTCCGAAGTGTATTTCTGTGCGGAATCGCTGTTTCGCGTGCTAGATCAGTGCATTTGCATGCAACGAAGCGAAATTGGCACAGAAACTCCGGTGCGGCAAGCACGATCACGATTTATTCGAGCTTATGTCAGATTCGACGATTCTTCGTTTCAGAAGTGTATTTCTGTGCGGAATCGCTGTTTCGCGTGCTAGATCAGTGCATTTGCATGCAAATATGCGAAATTGGCACAGAAACTCCGATTCTGCTAGCACGATCACGATTTATTCGAGCTTATGTCAGATTCGACGATTCTTCGTTTCAGAAGTGTATTTCTGAGCGGAATCGCTGTTTCGCGTGCTACATCAGTGCATTTGCATGCAACGAAGCGAAATTGGCACAGAAACTCCGGTGCGGCACCACGATCACGATTTATTCGAGCTTATGTCAGATTCGACGATTCTTCGTTTCAGAAGTGTATTTCTGTGCGGAATCGTTGTTTCGCGTGCTAGATCAGTGCATTTACATGCAACGAAGCGAAATTGGCACAGAAACTCCGATGCGGCAAGCACGATCACGATTTATTCGATCTTATGTTGGATTCGACGATTCTTCATTTCAGAAGAGTATTTCTGTGCGGAATCGCTGTTTTGCGTGCTAGATCAGTGGGTTTGCATGCAAATATGCGAAATTGGCACAGAAACTCCGATTCGGCAAGCACGATCACGATTTATTCGAGCTTATGTCAGATTCGACGATTCTTCGTTTCCGAAGTGTATTTCTGTGCGGAATCGTTGTTTCGCGTGCTAGATCAGTGCATTTACATGCAACGAAGCGAAATTGGCACAGAAACTCCGATGCGGCAAGCGCGATCACGATTTATTCGATCTTATGTTGGATTCGACGATTCTTCATATCAGAAGAGTATTTCTGTGCGGAATCGCTGTTTTGCGTGCTAGATCAGTGGGTTTGCATGCAAATATGCGAAATTGGCACAGAAACTCCGGTGCGGCAAGCACGATCACGATTTATTCGAGCTTATGTCAGATTCGACGATTCTTCGTTTCAGAAGTGTATTTCTGTGCGGAATCGCTGTTTCGCGTGCTAAATCAGTGCATTTGCATGCGAATATGCGAAATTGGCACAGAAACTCCGATTCGGCAAGCACGATCACCATTTATTCGACCTTATGTCAGATTCGACGATTCTTCGTTTCAGAAGTGTATTTCTGTGCGTAATCGCTGTTTCGCGTGCTAGATCAGTGCATTTGCATGCAACGAAGCGAAATTGGCACAGAAACTCCGGTGCGGCAAGCACGATCACCATTTATTCGACCTTATGTCAGATTCGACGATTCTTCGTTTCAGAAGTGTATTTCTGTGCGGAATCGCTGTTTCGCGTGCTAAATCAGTGCATTTGCATGCAAATATGCGAAATTGGCACAGAAACTCCGATTCTGCTAGCACGATCCCGATTTATTCGAGCTTATGTCAGACTCGACGATTCTTCGTTTCAGAAGTGTATTTCTGTACGGAATCGTTGTTTCGCGTGCTAGATCACTGCATTTACATGCAACGAAGCGAAATTGGCACAGAAACTCCGATGCGGCAAGCACGATCACGATTTATTCGATCTTATGTTGGATTCGACGATTCTTCATATCAGAAGAGTATTTCTGTCCGGAATCGCTGTTTTGCGTGCTAGATCAGTGAGTTTGCATGCAGATATGCGAAATTGGCACAGAAACTCCGATTCGGCAAGCACGATCACCATTTATTCGACCTTATGTCTGATTCGACGATTCTTCGTATCAGAAGTGTATTTCTGTGCGGAATCGCTGTTTCGCGTGTTAGATCAGTGCATTTGCATGCAACGAAGCGAAATTGGCACAGAAACTCCGGTGCGGCAAGCACGCTCACGATTTATTCGAGCTTATGTCAGATTCGACGATTCTTCGTTTCAGAAGTGTATTTCTGTGCGGAATCGTTGTTTCGCGTGCTAGATCAGTGCATTTACATGCAACGAAGCGAAATTGGCACAGAAACTCCGATGCGGCAAGCACGATCACGATTTATTCGATCTTATGTTGGATTCGACGATTCTTCATATCAGAAGAGTATTTCTGTGCGGAATCGCTGTTTTGCGTGCTAGATCAGTGAGTTTGCATGCAAATATGCGAAATTGGTACAGAAACTCCGATTCGGCAAGCACGATCACCATTTATTCGACCTTATGTCAGATTCGACGATTCTTCGTTTCAGAAGTGTATTTCTGTACGGAATCGTTGTTTCGCGTGCTAGATCAGTGCATTTACATGCAACGAAGCGAAATTGGCACAGAAACTCCGATGCGGCAAGCACGATCACGATTTATTCGATCTTATGTTGGATTCGACGATTCTTCATATCAGAAGAGTATTTCTGTGCGGAATCGCTGTTTTGCGTGCTAGATCAGTGGGTTTGCATGCAAATATGCGAAATTGGCACAGAAACTCCGATTCGGCAAGCACGATCACCATTTATTCGACCTTATGTCAGATTCGACGATTCTTCGTTTCAGAAGTGTATTTCTGTGCGGAATCGCTGTTTCGCTTCCTAGATCAGTGCATTTGCATGCAACGAAGCGAAATTGGCACAGAAACTCCGGTGCGGCAAACACGATCACGATTTATTCGAGCTTATGTCAGATTCGACGATTCTTCGTTTCAGATGTGTATTTCTGTGCGGAATCGTTGTTTCGCGTGCCAGATCAGTGCATTTGCATGCAACGAAGCGAAATTGGCACAGAAACTCCGATGCGGCAAGCACGATCACGATTTATTCGATCTTATGTTGGATTCGACGATTCTTCATATGAGAAGTGTATTTCTGTGCGGAATCGCTGTTTCGCGTGCTAGATCAGTGAGTTTGCATGCAAATATGCGAAATTGGCACAGAAACTCCGATTCGGCAAGCACGATCACGATTTATTCGAGCTTATGTCAGATTCGACGATTCTTCGTTTCCGAAGTGTATTTCTGTGCGGAATCGCTGTTTCGCGTGCTAGATCAGTGCATTTGCATGCAACGAAGCGAAATTGGCACAGAAACTCCGGTGCGGCAAGCACGATCACGATTTATTCGAGCTTATGTCAGATTCGACGATTCTTCGTTTCAGAAGTGTATTTCTGTGCGGAATCGCTGTTTCGCGTGCTAGATCAGTGCATTTGCATGCAAATATGCGAAATTGGCACAGAAACTCCGATTCTGCTAGCACGATCACGATTTATTCGAGCTTATGTCAGATTCGACGATTCTTCGTTTCAGAAGTGTATTTCTGAGCGGAATCGCTGTTTCGCGTGCTACATCAGTGCATTTGCATGCAACGAAGCGAAATTGGCACAGAAACTCCGGTGCGGCACCACGATCACGATTTATTCGAGCTTATGTCAGATTCGACGATTCTTCGTTTCAGAAGTGTATTTCTGTGCGGAATCGTTGTTTCGCGTGCTAGATCAGTGCATTTACATGCAACGAAGCGAAATTGGCACAGAAACTCCGATGCGGCAAGCACGATCACGATTTATTCGATCTTATGTTGGATTCGACGATTCTTCATTTCAGAAGAGTATTTCTGTGCGGAATCGCTGTTTTGCGTGCTAGATCAGTGGGTTTGCATGCAAATATGCGAAATTGGCACAGAAACTCCGATTCGGCAAGCACGATCACGATTTATTCGAGCTTATGTCAGATTCGACGATTCTTCGTTTCCGAAGTGTATTTCTGTGCGGAATCGTTGTTTCGCGTGCTAGATCAGTGCATTTACATGCAACGAAGCGAAATTGGCACAGAAACTCCGATGCGGCAAGCGCGATCACGATTTATTCGATCTTATGTTGGATTCGACGATTCTTCATATCAGAAGAGTATTTCTGTGCGGAATCGCTGTTTTGCGTGCTAGATCAGTGGGTTTGCATGCAAATATGCGAAATTGGCACAGAAACTCCGGTGCGGCAAGCACGATCACGATTTATTCGAGCTTATGTCAGATTCGACGATTCTTCGTTTCAGAAGTGTATTTCTGTGCGGAATCGCTGTTTCGCGTGCTAAATCAGTGCATTTGCATGCAAATATGCGAAATTGGCACAGAAACTCCGATTCGGCAAGCACGATCACCATTTATTCGACCTTATGTCAGATTCGACGATTCTTCGTTTCAGAAGTGTATTTCTGTGCGTAATCGCTGTTTCGCGTGCTAGATCAGTGCATTTGCATGCAACGAAGCGAAATTGGCACAGAAACTCCGGTGCGGCAAGCACGATCACCATTTATTCGACCTTATGTCAGATTCGACGATTCTTCGTTTCAGAAGTGTATTTCTGTGCGGAATCGCTGTTTCGCGTGCTAAATCAGTGCATTTGCATGCAAATATGCGAAATTGGCACAGAAACTCCGATTCTGCTAGCACGATCCCGATTTATTCGAGCTTATGTCAGACTCGACGATTCTTCGTTTCAGAAGTGTATTTCTGTACGGAATCGTTGTTTCGCGTGCTAGATCACTGCATTTACATGCAACGAAGCGAAATTGGCACAGAAACTCCGATGCGGCAAGCACGATCACGATTTATTCGATCTTATGTTGGATTCGACGATTCTTCATATCAGAAGAGTATTTCTGTCCGGAATCGCTGTTTTGCGTGCTAGATCAGTGAGTTTGCATGCAGATATGCGAAATTGGCACAGAAACTCCGATTCGGCAAGCACGATCACCATTTATTCGACCTTATGTCTGATTCGACGATTCTTCGTATCAGAAGTGTATTTCTGTGCGGAATCGCTGTTTCGCGTGTTAGATCAGTGCATTTGCATGCAACGAAGCGAAATTGGCACAGAAACTCCGGTGCGGCAAGCACGCTCACGATTTATTCGAGCTTATGTCAGATTCGACGATTCTTCGTTTCAGAAGTGTATTTCTGTGCGGAATCGTTGTTTCGCGTGCTAGATCAGTGCATTTACATGCAACGAAGCGAAATTGGCACAGAAACTCCGATGCGGCAAGCACGATCACGATTTATTCGATCTTATGTTGGATTCGACGATTCTTCATATCAGAAGAGTATTTCTGTGCGGAATCGCTGTTTTGCGTGCTAGATCAGTGAGTTTGCATGCAAATATGCGAAATTGGTACAGAAACTCCGATTCGGCAAGCACGATCACCATTTATTCGACCTTATGTCAGATTCGACGATTCTTCGTTTCAGAAGTGTATTTCTGTACGGAATCGTTGTTTCGCGTGCTAGATCAGTGCATTTACATGCAACGAAGCGAAATTGGCACAGAAACTCCGATGCGGCAAGCACGATCACGATTTATTCGATCTTATGTTGGATTCGACGATTCTTCATATCAGAAGAGTATTTCTGTGCGGAATCGCTGTTTTGCGTGCTAGATCAGTGGGTTTGCATGCAAATATGCGAAATTGGCACAGAAACTCCGATTCGGCAAGCACGATCACCATTTATTCGACCTTATGTCAGATTCGACGATTCTTCGTTTCAGAAGTGTATTTCTGTGCGGAATCGTTGTTTCGCGTGCTAGATCAGTGCATTTGCATGCAACGAAGCGAAATTGGCACAGAAACTCCGGTGCGGCAAGCACGATCACGATTTATTCGAGCTTATGTCAGATTCGACGATTCTTCGTTTCAGAAGTGTATTTCTGAGCGGAATCGCTGCTTCGCGTGCTAAATCAGTGCATTTGCATGCAAATATGCGAAATTGGCACAGAAACTCCGATTCTGCTAGCACGATCCCGATTTATTCGAGCTTATGTCAGACTCGACGATTCTTCGTTTCAGAAGTGTATTTCTGTACGGAATCGTTGTTTCGCGTGCTAGATCAGTGCATTTACATGCAACGAAGCGAAATTGGCAGAGAAACTCCGATGCGGCAAGCACGATCACGATTTATTCGATCTTATGTTGGATTCGACGATTCTTCATATCAGAAGAGTATTTCTGTGCGGAATCGCTGTTTTGCGTGCTAGATCAGTGAGTTTGCATGCAAATATGCGAAATTGGTACAGAAACTCCGATTCGGCAAGCACGATCACCATTTATTCGACCTTATGTCAGATTCGACGATTCTTCGTTTCAGAAGTGTATTTCTGTACGGAATCGTTGTTTCGCGTGCTAGATCAGTGCATTTACATGCAACGAAGCGAAATTGGCACAGAAACTCCGATGCGGCAAGCACGATCACGATTTATTCGATCTTATGTTGGATTCGACGATTCTTCCTATCAGAAGAGTATTTCTGTGCGGAATCGCTGTTTTGCGTGCTAGATCAGTGGGTTTGCATGCAAATATGCGAAATTGGCACAGAAACTCCGATTCGGCAAGCACGATCACCATTTATTCGACCTTATGTCAGATTCGACGATTCTTCGTTTCAGAAGTGTATTTCTGTGCGGAATCGTTGTTTCGCGTGCTAGATCAGTGCATTTGCATGCAACGAAGCGAAATTGGCACAGAAACTCCGGTGCGGCAAGCACGATCACCATTTATTCGACCTTATGTCAGATTCGACGATTCTTCGTTTCAGAAGTGTATTTCTGTGCGGAATCGCTGTTTCGCGTGCTAGATCAGTGCATTTGCATGCAACGAAGCGAAATTGGCACTGAAACTCCCGTTGCGGCAAGCACGATCACGATTTATTCGAGCTTATGTCAGATTCGACGATTCTTCGTTTCAGAAGTGTATTTCTGTGCGGAATCGTTGTTTCGCGTGCTAGATCAGTGCATTTGCATGCAACGAAGCGAAATTGGCACAGAAACTCCGGTGCGGCAAGCACGATCACCATTTATTCGACCTTATGTCAGATTCGACGATTCTTCGTTTCAGAAGTGTATTTCTGTGCGGAATCGCTGTTTCGCGTGCTAGATCAGTGCATTTGCATGCAAATATGCGAAATTGGCACAGAAACTCCGATTCTGCTAGCACGATCACGATTTATTCGAGCTTATGTCAGATTCGACGATTCTTCGTTTCCGAAGTGTATTTCTGTGCGGAATCGCTGTTTCGCGTGCTAGATCAGTGCATTTGCATGCAACGAAGCGAAATTGGCACTGAAACTCCCGTTGCGGCAAGCACGATCACGATTTATTCGAGCTTATGTCAGATTCGACGATTCTTCGTTTCAGAAGTGTATTTCTGTGCGGAATCGCTGTTTCGCGTGCTAGATCAGTGCATTTGCATGCAAATATGCGAAATTGGCACAGAAACTCCGATTCTGCTAGCACGATCACGATTTATTCGAGTTTATGTCAGATTCGACGATTCTTCGTTTCAGAAGTGTATTTCTGAGCGGAATCGCTGTTTCGCGTGCTACATTAGTGCATTTGCATGCAACGAAGCGAAATTGGCACAGAAACTCCGGTGCGGCACCACGATCACGATTTATTTGAGCTTATGTCAGATTCGACGATTCTTCGTTTCAGAAGTGTATTTCTGTGCGGAATCGTTGTTTCGCGTGCTAGATCAGTGCATTTACATGCAACGAAGCGAAATTGGCACAGAAACTCCGGTGCGGCAAGCACGATCACGATTTATTCGAGCTTATGTCAGATTCGACGATTCTTCGTTTCAGAAGTGTATTTCTGTGCGGAATCGCTGTTTCGCGTGCTAGATCAGTGCATTTGCATGCAAATATGCGAAATTGGCACAGAAACTCCGATTCTGCTAGCACGATCACGATTTATTCGAGCTTATGTCAGATTCGACGATTCTTCGTTTCAGAAGTGTATTTCTGAGCGGAATCGCTGTTTCGCGTGCTACATCAGTGCATTTGCATGCAACGAAGCGAAATTGGCACAGAAACTCCGGTGCGGCATCACGATCACGATTTATTCGAGCTTATGTCAGATTCGACGATTCTTCGTTTCAGAAGTGTATTTCTGTGCGGAATCGTTGTTTCGCGTGCTAGATCAGTGCATTTACATGCAACGAAGCGAAATTGGCACAGAAACTCCGGTGCGGCAAGCACGATCACGATTTATTCGAGCTTATGTCAGATTCGACGATTCTTCGTTTCAGAAGTGTATTTCTGTGCGGAATCGCTGCTTCGCGTGCTAAATCAGTGCATTTGCATGCAAATATGCGAAATTGGCACAGAAACTCCGATTCTGCTCGCACGATCCCGATTTATTCGAGCTTATGTCAGACTCGACGATTCTTCGTTTCAGAAGTGTATTTCTGTACGGAATCGTTGTTTCGCGTGCTAGATCAGTGCATTTACATGCAACGAAGCGAAATTGGCACAGAAACTCCGATGCGGCAAGCACGATCACGATTTATTCGATCTTATGTTGGATTCGACGATTCTTCATATCAGAAGAGTATTTCTGTGCGGAATCGCTGTTTTGCGTGCTAGATCAGTGAGTTTGCATGCAAATATGCGAAATTGGTACAGAAACTCCGATTCGGCAAGCACGATCACCATTTATTCGACCTTATGTCAGATTCGACGATTCTTCGTTTCAGAAGTGTATTTCTGTACGGAATCGTTGTTTCGCGTGCTAGATCAGTGCATTTACATGCAACGAAGCGAAATTGGCACAGAAACTCCGATGCGGCAAGCACGATCACGATTTATTCGATCTTATGTTGGATTCGACGATTCTTCATATCAGAAGAGTATTTCTGTGCGGAATCGCTGTTTTGCGTGCTAGATCAGTGGGTTTGCATGCAAATATGCGAAATTGGCACAGAAACTCCGATTCGGCAAGCACGATCACCATTTATTCGACCTTATGTCAGATTCGACGATTCTTCGTTTCAGAAGTGTATTTCTGTGCGGAATCGTTGTTTCGCGTGCTAGATCAGTGCATTTGCATGCAACGAAGCGAAATTGGCACAGAAACTCCGGTGCGGCAAGCACGATCACGATTTATTCGAGCTTATGTCAGATTCGACGATTCTTCGTTTCAGAAGTGTATTTCTGAGCGGAATCGCTGCTTCGCGTGCTAAATCAGTGCATTTGCATGCAAATATGCGAAATTGGCACAGAAACTCCGATTCTGCTAGCACGATCCCGATTTATTCGAGCTTATATCAGACTCGACGATTCTTCGTTTCAGAAGTGTATTTCTGTACGGAATCGTTGTTTCGCGTGCTAGATCAGTGCATTTACATGCAACGAAGCGAAATTGGCAGAGAAACTCCGATGCGGCAAGCACGATCACGATTTATTCGATCTTATGTTGGATTCGACGATTCTTCATATCAGAAGAGTATTTCTGTGCGGAATCGCTGTTTTGCATGCTAGATCAGTGAGTTTGCATGCAAATATGCGAAATTGGTACAGAAACTCCGATTCGGCAAGCACGATCACCATTTATTCGACCTTATGTCAGATTCGACGATTCTTCGTTTCAGAAGTGTATTTCTGTACGGAATCGTTGTTTCGCGTGCTAGATCAGTGCATTTGCATGCAACGAAGCGAAATTGGCACAGAAACTCCGATGCGGCAAGCACGATCACGATTTATTCGATCTTATGTTGGATTCGACGATTCTTCATATCAGAAGAGTATTTCTGTGCGGAATCGCTGTTTTGCGTGCTAGATCAGTGGGTTTGCATGCAAATATGCGAAATTGGCACAGAAACTCCGATTCGGCAAGCACGATCACCATTTATTCGACCTTATGTCAGATTCGACGATTCTTCGTTTCAGAAGTGTATTTCTGTGCGGAATCGTTGTTTCGCGTGCTAGATCAGTGCATTTGCATGCAACGAAGCGAAATTGGCACAGAAACTCCGGTGCGGCAAGCACGATCACCATTTATTCGACCTTATGTCAGATTCGACGATTCTTCGTTTCAGAAGTGTATTTCTGTGCGGAATCGCTGTTTCGCGAGCTAGATCAGTGCATTTGCATGCAAATATGCGAAATTGGCACAGAAACTCCGATTCTGCTAGCACGATCACGATTTATTCGAGCTTATGTCAGATTCGACGATTCTTCGTTTCCGAAGTGTATTTCTGTGCGGAATCGCTGTTTCGCGTGCTAGATCAGTGCATTTGCATGCAACGAAGCGAAATTGGCACTGAAACTCCCGTTGCGGCAAGCACGATCACGATTTATTCGAGCTTATGTCAGATTCGACGATTCTTCGTTTCAGAAGTGTATTTCTGTGCGGAATCGTTGTTTCGCGTGCTAGATCAGTGCATTTGCATGCAACGAAGCGAAATTGGCACAGAAACTCCGGTGCGGCAAGCACGATCACCATTTATTCGACCTTATGTCAGATTCGACGATTCTTCGTTTCAGAAGTGTATTTCTGTGCGGAATCGCTGTTTCGCGTGCTAGATCAGTGCATTTGCATGCAAATATGCGAAATTGGCACAGAAACTCCGATTCTGCTAGCACGATCACGATTTATTCGAGCTTATGTCAGATTCGACGATTCTTCGTTTCCGAAGTGTATTTCTGTGCGGAATCGCTGTTTCGCGTGCTAGATCAGTGCATTTGCATGCAACGAAGCGAAATTGGCACTGAAACTCCCGTTGCGGCAAGCAGGATCACGATTTATTCGAGCTTATGTCAGATTCGACGATTCTTCGTTTCAGAAGTGTATTTCTGTGCGGAATCGCTGTTTCGCGTGCTAGATCAGTGCATTTGCATGCAAATATGCGAAATTGGCACAGAAACTCCGATTCTGCTAGCACGATCACGATTTATTCGAGTTTATGTCAGATTCGACGATTCTTCGTTTCAGAAGTGTATTTCTGAGCGGAATCGCTGTTTCGCGTGCTACATTAGTGCATTTGCATGCAACGAAGCGAAATTGGCACAGAAACTCCGGTGCGGCACCACGATCACGATTTATTTGAGCTTATGTCAGATTCGACGATTCTTCGTTTCAGAAGTGTATTTCTGTGCGGAATCGTTGTTTCGCGTGCTAGATCAGTGCATTTACATGCAACGAAGCGAAATTGGCACAGAAACTCCGGTGCGGCAAGCACGATCACGATTTATTCGAGCTTATGTCAGATTCGACGATTCTTCGTTTCAGAAGTGTATTTCTGTGCGGAATCGCTGTTTCGCGTGCTAGATCAGTGCATTTGCATGCAAATATGCGAAATTGGCACAGAAACTCCGATTCTGCTAGCACGATCACGATTTATTCGAGCTTATGTCAGATTCGACGATTCTTCGTTTCAGAAGTGTATTTCTGAGCGGAATCGCTGTTTCGCGTGCTACATCAGTGCATTTGCATGCAACGAAGCGAAATTGGCACAGAAACTCCGGTGCGGCACCACGATCACGATTTATTCGAGCTTATGTCAGATTCGACGATTCTTCGTTTCAGAAGTGTATTTCTGTGCGGAATCGTTGTTTCGCGTGCTAGATCAGTGCATTTACATGCAACGAAGCGAAATTGGCACAGAAACTCCGATGCGGCAAGCACGATCACGATTTATTCGATCTTATGTTGGATTCGACGATTCTTCATTTCAGAAGAGTATTTCTGTGCGGAATCGCTGTTTTGCGTGCTAGATCAGTGGGTTTGCATGCAAATATGCGAAATTGGCACAGAAACTCCGATTCGGCAAGCACGATCACGATTTATTCGAGCTTATGTCAGATTCGACGATTCTTCGTTTCCGAAGTGTATTTCTGTGCGGAATCGTTGTTTCGCGTGCTAGATCAGTGCATTTACATGCAACGAAGCGAAATTGGCACAGAAACTCCGATGCGGCAAGCGCGATCACGATTTATTCGATCTTATGTTGGATTCGACGATTCTTCATATCAGAAGAGTATTTCTGTGCGGAATCGCTGTTTTGCGTGCTAGATCAGTGGGTTTGCATGCAAATATGCGAAATTGGCACAGAAACTCCGGTGCGGCAAGCACGATCACGATTTATTCGAGCTTATGTCAGATTCGACGATTCTTCGTTTCAGAAGTGTATTTCTGTGCGGAATCGCTGTTTCGCGTGCTAAATCAGTGCATTTGCATGCAAATATGCGAAATTGGCACAGAAACTCCGATTCGGCAAGCACGATCACCATTTATTCGACCTTGTGTCAGATTCGACGATTCTTCGTTTCAGAAGTGTATTTCTGTGCGTAATCGCTGTTTCGCGTGCTAGATCAGTGCATTTGCATGCAACGAAGCGAAATTGGCACAGAAACTCCGGTGCGGCAAGCACGATCACCATTTATTCGACCTTATGTCAGATTCGACGATTCTTCGTTTCAGAAGTGTATTTCTGTGCGGAATCGCTGTTTCGCGTGCTAAATCAGTGCATTTGCATGCAAATATGCGAAATTGGCACAGAAACTCCGATTCTGCTAGCACGACCCGATTTATTCGAGCTTATGTCAGACTCGACGATTCTTCGTTTCAGAAGTGTATTTCTGTACGGAATCGTTGTTTCGCGTGCTAGATCACTGCATTTACATGCAACGAAGCGAAATTGGCACAGAAACTCCGATGCGGCAAGCACGATCACGATTTATTCGATCTTATGTTGGATTCGACGATTCTTCATATCAGAAGAGTATTTCTGTCCGGAATCGCTGTTTTGCGTGCTAGATCAGTGAGTTTGCATGCAGATATGCGAAATTGGCACAGAAACTCCGATTCGGCAAGCACGATCACCATTTATTCGACCTTATGTCAGATTCGACGATTCTTCGTATCAGAAGTGTATTTCTGTGCGGAATCGCTGTTTCGCGTGTTAGATCAGTGCATTTGCATGCAACGAAGCGAAATTGGCACAGAAACTCCGGTGCGGCAAGCACGATCACGATTTATTCGAGCTTATGTCAGATTCGACGATTCTTCGTTTCAGAAGTGTATTTCTGTGCGGAATCGTTGTTTCGCGTGCTAGATCAGTGCATTTACATGCAACGAAGCGAAATTGGCACAGAAACTCCGATGCGGCAAGCACGATCACGATTTATTCGATCTTATGTTGGATTCGACGATTCTTCATATCAGAAGAGTATTTCTGTGCGGAATAGCTGTTTTGCGTGCTAGATCAGTGGGTTTGCATGCAAATATGCGAAATTGGCACAGAAACTCCGGTGCGGCAAGCACGATCACGATTTATTCGAGCTTATGTCAGATTCGACGATTCTTCGTTTCAGAAGTGTATTTCTGTGCGGAATCGCTGTTTCGCGTGCTAGATCAGTGCATTTGCATGCAAATATGCGAAATTGGCACAGAAACTCCGATTCGGCAAGCACGATCACCATTTATTCGACCTTATGTCAGATTCGACGATTCTTCGTTTCAGAAGTGTATTTCTGTGCGTAATCGCTGTTTCGCGTGCTAGATCAGTGCATTTGCATGCAACGAAGCGAAATTGGCACAGAAACTCCGGTGCGGCAAGCACGATCACGATTTATTCGAGCTTATGTCAGATTCGACGATTCTTCGTTTCAGAAGTGTATTTCTGTGCGGAATCGCTGCTTCGCGTGCTAAATCAGTGCATTTGCATGCAAATATGCGAAATTGGCACAGAAACTCCGATTCTGCTAGCACGATCCCGATTTATTCGAGCTTATGTCAGACTCGACGATTCTTCGTTTCAGAAGTGTATTTCTGTACGGAATCGTTGTTTCGCGTGCTAGATCAGTGCATTTACATGCAACGAAGCGAAATTGGCACAGAAACTCCGATGCGGCAAGCACGATCACGATTTATTCGATCTTATGTTGGATTCGACGATTCTTCATATCAGAAGAGTATTTCTGTGCGGAATCGCTGTTTTGCGTGCTAGATCAGTGAGTTTGCATGCAAATATGCGAAATTGGTACAGAAACTCCGATTCGGCAAGCACGATCACCATTTATTCGACCTTATGTCAGATTCGACGATTCTTCGTTTCAGAAGTGTATTTCTGTACGGAATCGTTGTTTCGCGTGCTAGATCAGTGCATTTACATGCAACGAAGCGAAATTGGCACAGAAACTCCGATGCGGCAAGCACGATCACGATTTATTCGATCTTATGTTGGATTCGACGATTCTTCATATCAGAAGAGTATTTCTGTGCGGAATCGCTGTTTTGCGTGCTAGATCAGTGGGTTTGCATGCAAATATGCGAAATTGGCACAGAAACTCCGATTCGGCAAGCACGATCACCATTTATTCGACCTTATGTCAGATTCGACGATTCTTCGTTTCAGAAGTGTATTTCTGTGCGGAATCGTTGTTTCGCGTGCTAGATCAGTGCATTTGCATGCAACGAAGCGAAATTGGCACAGAAACTCCGGTGCGGCAAGCACGATCACGATTTATTCGAGCTTATGTCAGATTCGACGATTCTTCGTTTCAGAAGTGTATTTCTGAGCGGAATCGCTGCTTCGCGTGCTAAATCAGTGCATTTGCATGCAAATATGCGAAATTGGCACAGAAACTCCGATTCTGCTAGCACGATCCCGATTTATTCGAGCTTATGTCAGACTCGACGATTCTTCGTTTCAGAAGTGTATTTCTGTACGGAATCGTTGTTTCGCGTGCTAGATCAGTGCATTTACATGCAACGAAGCGAAATTGGCAGAGAAACTCCGATGCGGCAAGCACGATCACGATTTATTCGATCTTATGTTGGATTCGACGATTCTTCATATCAGAAGAGTATTTCTGTGCGGAATCGCTGTTTTGCGTGCTAGATCAGTGAGTTTGCATGCAAATATGCGAAATTGGTACAGAAACTCCGATTCGGCAAGCACGATCACCATTTATTCGACCTTATGTCAGATTCGACGATTCTTCGTTTCAGAAGTGTATTTCTGTACGGAATCGTTGTTTCGCGTGCTAGATCAGTGCATTTACATGCAACGAAGCGAAATTGGCACAGAAACTCCGATGCGGCAAGCACGATCACGATTTATTCGATCTTATGTTGGATTCGACGATTCTTCATATCAGAAGAGTATTTCTGTGCGGAATCGCTGTTTTGCGTGCTAGATCAGTGGGTTTGCATGCAAATATGCGAAATTGGCACAGAAACTCCGATTCGGCAAGCACGATCACCATTTATTCGACCTTATGTCAGATTCGACGATTCTTCGTTTCAGAAGTGTATTTCTGTGCGGAATCGTTGTTTCGCGTGCTAGATCAGTGCATTTGCATGCAACGAAGCGAAATTGGCACAGAAACTCCGGTGCGGCAAGCACGATCACCATTTATTCGACCTTATGTCAGATTCGACGATTCTTCGTTTCAGAAGTGTATTTCTGTGCGGAATCGCTGTTTCGCGTGCTAGATCAGTGCATTTGCATGCAAATATGCGAAATTGGCACAGAAACTCCGATTCTGCTAGCACGATCACGATTTATTCGAGCTTATGTCAGATTCG
The DNA here is from genome assembly GCF_051020765.1 of Lasioglossum baleicum. NCBI lineage: Eukaryota > Metazoa > Arthropoda > Insecta > Hymenoptera > Halictidae > Lasioglossum > Lasioglossum baleicum. The sequence goes on along the minus strand of NW_027469863.1, from coordinate 29,169 downwards.
ACGATTCTTCGTTTCCGAAGTGTATTTCTGTGCGGAATCGCTGTTTCGCGTGCTAGATCAGTGCATTTGCATGCAACGAAGCGAAATTGGCACTGAAACTCCCGTTGCGGCAAGCACGATCACGATTTATTCGAGCTTATGTCAGATTCGACGATTCTTCGTTTCAGAAGTGTATTTCTGTGCGGAATCGTTGTTTCGCGTGCTAGATCAGTGCATTTGCATGCAACGAAGCGAAATTGGCACAGAAACTCCGGTGCGGCAAGCACGATCACCATTTATTCGACCTTATGTCAGATTCGACGATTCTTCGTTTCAGAAGTGTATTTCTGTGCGGAATCGCTGTTTCGCGTGCTAGATCAGTGCATTTGCATGCAAATAAGCGATATTGGCACAGAAACTCCGATTCTGCTAGCACGATCACGATTTATTCGAGCTTATGTCAGATTCGACGATTCTTCGTTTCCGAAGTGTATTTCGGTGCGGAATCGCTGTTTCGCGTGCTAGATCAGTGCATTTGCATGCAACGAAGCGAAATTGGCACTGAAACTCCCGTTGCGGCAAGCACGATCACGATTTATTCGAGCTTATGTCAGATTCGACGATTCTTCGTTTCAGAAGTGTATTTCTGTGCGGAATCGCTGTTTCGCGTGCTAGATCAGTGCATTTGCATGCAAATATGCGAAATTGGCACAGAAACTCCGATTCTGCTAGCACGATCACGATTTATTCGAGTTTATGTCAGATTCGACGATTCTTCGTTTCAGAAGTGTATTTCTGAGCGGAATCGCTGTTTCGCGTGCTACATTAGTGCATTTGCATGCAACGAAGCGAAATTGGCACAGAAACTCCGGTGCGGCACCACGATCACGATTTATTTGAGCTTATGTCAGATTCGACGATTCTTCGTTTCAGAAGTGTATTTCTGTGCGGAATCGTTGTTTCGCGTGCTAGATCAGTGCATTTACATGCAACGAAGCGAAATTGGCACAGAAACTCCGATGCGGCAAGCACGATCACCATTTATTCGACCTTATGTCAGATTCGACGATTCTTCGTTTCAGAAGTGTATTTCTGTGCGGAATCGCTGTTTCGCGTGCTAGATCAGTGCATTTGCATGCAACAAAGCGAAATTGGCACAGAAACTCCGATTCTGCTAGCACGATCACGATTTATTCGAGCTTATGTCAGATTCGACGATTCTTCGTTTCAGAAGTGTATTTCTGAGCGGAATCGCTGTTTCGCGTGCTACATCAGTGCATTTGCATGCAACGAAGCGAAATTGGCACAGAAACTCCGGTGCGGCACCACGATCACGATTTATTCGAGCTTATGTCAGATTCGACGATTCTTCGTTTCAGAAGTGTATTTCTGTGCGGAATCGTTGTTTCGCGTGCTAGATCAGTGCATTTACATGCAACGAAGCGAAATTGGCACAGAAACTCCGATGCGGCAAGCACGATCACGATTTATTCGATCTTATGTTGGATTCGACGATTCTTCATTTCAGAAGAGTATTTCTGTGCGGAATCGCTGTTTTGCGTGCTAGATCAGTGGGTTTGCATGCAAATATGCGAAATTGGCACAGAAACTCCGATTCGGCAAGCACGATCACGATTTATTCGAGCTTATGTCAGATTCGACGATTCTTCGTTTCCGAAGTGTATTTCTGTGCGGAATCGTTGTTTCGCGTGCTAGATCAGTGCATTTACATGCAAATATGCGAAATTGGCACAGAAACTCCGATTCGGCAAGCACGATTACGATTTATTCGAGCTTATGTCAGATTCGACGATTCTTCGTTTCAGAAGCGTATTTCTGTGCGGAATCGCTGTTTTGCGTGCTAGATCAGTGGGTTTGCATGCAACGAAGCGAAATTGGCACAGAAACTCCGATTCGGCAAGCACGATCACCATTTATTCGACCTTATGTTGGATTCGACGATTCTTCATATCAGAAGAGTATTTCTGTGCGGAATCGCTGTTTTGCGTGCTAGATCAGTGGGTTTGCATGCAAATATGCGAAATTGGCACAGAAACTCCGGTGCGGCAAGCACGATCACGATTTATTCGAGCTTATGTCAGATTCGACGATTCTTCGTTTCAGAAGTGTATTTCTGTGCGGAATCGCTGTTTCGCGTGCTAGATCAGTGCATTTGCATGCAACGAAGCGAAATTGGCACTGAAACTCCCGTTGCGGCAAGCACGATCACGATTTATTCGAGCTTATGTCAGATTCGACGATTCTTCGTTTCAGAAGTGTATTTCTGTGCGGAATCGCTGTTTCGCGTGCTAGATCAGTGCATTTGCATGCAAATATGCGAAATTGGCACAGAAACTCCGATTCTGCTAGCACGATCACGATTTATTCGAGTTTATGTCAGATTCGACGATTCTTCGTTTCAGAAGTGTATTTCTGAGCGGAATCGCTGTTTCGCGTGCTACATTAGTGCATTTGCATGCAACGAAGCGAAATTGGCACAGAAACTCCGGTGCGGCACCACGATCACGATTTATTTGAGCTTATGTCAGATTCGACGATTCTTCGTTTCAGAAGTGTATTTCTGTGCGGAATCGTTGTTTCGCGTGCTAGATCAGTGCATTTACATGCAACGAAGCGAAATTGGCACAGAAACTCCGATGCGGCAAGCACGATCACCATTTATTCGACCTTATGTCAGATTCGACGATTCTTCGTTTCAGAAGTGTATTTCTGTGCGGAATCGCTGTTTCGCGTGCTAGATCAGTGCATTTGCATGCAACAAAGCGAAATTGGCACAGAAACTCCGATTCTGCTAGCACGATCACGATTTATTCGAGCTTATGTCAGATTCGACGATTCTTCGTTTCAGAAGTGTATTTCTGAGCGGAATCGCTGTTTCGCGTGCTACATCAGTGCATTTGCATGCAACGAAGCGAAATTGGCACAGAAACTCCGGTGCGGCACCACGATCACGATTTATTCGAGCTTATGTCAGATTCGACGATTCTTCGTTTCAGAAGTGTATTTCTGTGCGGAATCGTTGTTTCGCGTGCTAGATCAGTGCATTTACATGCAACGAAGCGAAATTGGCACAGAAACTCCGATGCGGCAAGCACGATCACGATTTATTCGATCTTATGTTGGATTCGACGATTCTTCATTTCAGAAGAGTATTTCTGTGCGGAATCGCTGTTTTGCGTGCTAGATCAGTGGGTTTGCATGCAAATATGCGAAATTGGCACAGAAACTCCGATTCGGCAAGCACGATCACGATTTATTCGAGCTTATGTCAGATTCGACGATTCTTCGTTTCCGAAGTGTATTTCTGTGCGGAATCGTTGTTTCGCGTGCTAGATCAGTGCATTTACATGCAAATATGCGAAATTGGCACAGAAACTCCGATTCGGCAAGCACGATTACGATTTATTCGAGCTTATGTCAGATTCGACGATTCTTCGTTTCAGAAGCGTATTTCTGTGCGGAATCGCTGTTTTGCGTGCTAGATCAGTGGGTTTGCATGCAAATATGCGAAATTGGCACAGAAACTCCGATTCGGCAAGCACGATCACCATTTATTCGACCTTATGTCAGATTCGACGATTCTTCGTTTCAGAAGTGTATTTCTGTGCGGAATCGCTGTTTCGCGTCCTAGATCAGTGCATTTGCATGCAACGAAGCGAAATTGGCACAGAAACTCCGGTGCGGCAAACACGATCACGATTTATTCGAGCTTATGTCAGATTCGACGATTCTTCGTTTCAGATGTGTATTTCTGTGCGGAATCGTTGTTTCGCGTGCCAGATCAGTGCATTTGCATGCAACGAAGCGAAATTGGCACAGAAACTCCGATGCGGCAAGCACGATCACGATTTATTCGATCTTATGTTGGATTCGACGATTCTTCATATGAGAAGTGTATTTCTGTGCGGAATCGCTGTTTCGCGTGCTAGATCAGTGAGTTTGCATGCAAATATGCGAAATTGGCACAGAAACTCCGATTCGGCAAGCACGATCACGATTTATTCGAGCTTATGTCAGATTCGACGATTCTTCGTTTCCGAAATGTATTTCTGTGCGGAATCGCTGTTTCGCGTGCTAGATCAGTGCATTTGCATGCAACGAAGCGAAATTGGCACAGAAACTCCGGTGCGGCAAGCACGATCACGATTTATTCGAGCTTATGTCAGATTCGACGATTCTTCGTTTCAGAAGTGTATTTCTGTGCGGAATCGCTGTTTCGCGTGCTAGATCAGTGGGTTTGCATGCAAATATGCGAAATTGGCACAGAAACTCCGATTCGGCAAGCACGATCACCATTTATTCGACCTTATGTCAGATTCGACGATTCTTCGTTTCAGAAGTGTATTTCTGTGCGGAATCGTTGTTTCGCGTGCTACATCAGTGCATTTACATGCAACGAAGCGAAATTGGCACAGAAACTCCGATGCGGCAAGCACGATCACGATTTATTCGATCTTATGTTGGATTCGACGATTCTTCATATCAGAAGAGTATTTCTGTCCGGAATCGCTGTTTTGCGTGCTAGATCAGTGAGTTTGCATGCAGATATGCGAAATTGGCACAGAAACTCCGATTCGGCAAGCACGATCACCATTTATTCGAGCTTATGTCAGACTCGACGATTCTTCGTTTCAGAAGTGTATTTCTGTACGGAATCGTTGTTTCGCGTGCTAGATCAGTGCATTTACATGCAACGAAGCGAAATTGGCACAGAAACTCCGATGCGGCAAGCACGATCACGATTTATTCGATCTTATGTTGGATTCGACGATTCTTCATATCAGAAGAGTATTTCTGTGCGGAATCGCTGTTTTGCGTGCTAGATCAGTGAGTTTGCATGCAAATATGCGAAATTGGTACAGAAACTCCGATTCGGCAAGCACGATCACCATTTATTCGACCTTATGTCAGATTCGACGATTCTTCGTTTCAGAAGTGTATTTCTGTACGGAATCGTTGTTTCGCGTGCTAGATCAGTGCATTTACATGCAACGAAGCGAAATTGGCACAGAAACTCCGATGCGGCAAGCACGATCACGATTTATTCGATCTTATGTTGGATTCGACGATTCTTCATATCAGAAGAGTATTTCTGTGCGGAATCGCTGTTTTGCGTGCTAGATCAGTGGGTTTGCATGCAAATATGCGAAATTGGCACAGAAACTCCGATTCGGCAAGCACGATCACCATTTATTCGACCTTATGTCAGATTCGACGATTCTTCGTTTCAGAAGTGTATTTCTGTGCGGAATCGTTGTTTCGCGTGCTAGATCAGTGCATTTGCATGCAACGAAGCGAAATTGGCACAGAAACTCCGGTGCGGCAAGCACGATCACGATTTATTCGAGCTTATGTCAGATTCGACGATTCTTCGTTTCAGAAGTGTATTTCTGAGCGGAATCGCTGCTTTGCGTGCTAAATCAGTGCATTTGCATGCAAATATGCGAAATTGGCACAGCAACTCCGATTCTGCTAGCACGATCCCGATTTATTCGAGCTTATGTCAGACTCGACGATTCTTCGTTTCAGAAGTGTATTTCTGTACGGAATCGTTGTTTCGCGTGCTAGATCAGTGCATTTACATGCAACGAAGCGAAATTGGCGCAGAAACTCCGATGCGGCAAGCACGATCACGATTTATTCGATCTTATGTTGGATTCGACGATTCTTCATATCAGAAGAGTATTTCTGTGCGGAATCGCTGTTTTGCGTGCTAGATCAGTGAGTTTGCATGCAAATATGCGAAATTGGTACAGAAACTCCGATTCGGCAAGCACGATCCCGATTTATTCGAGCTTATGTCAGACTCGACGATTCTTCGTTTCAGAAGTGTATTTCTGTACGGAATCGTTGTTTCGCGTGCTAGATCAGTGCATTTACATGCAACGAAGCGAAATTGGCACAGAAACTCCGATGCGGCAAGCACGATCACGATTTATTCGATCTTATGTTGGATTCGACGATTCTTCATATCAGAAGAGTATTTCTGTGCGGAATCGCTGTTTTGCGTGCTAGATCAGTGGGTTTGCATGCAAATATGCGAAATTGGCACAGAAACTCCGATTCGGCAAGCACGATCACCATTTATTCGACCTTATGTCAGATTCGACGATTCTTCGTTTCAGAAGTGTATTTCTGTGCGTAATCGCTGTTTCGCGTGCTAGATCAGTGCATTTGCATGCAACGAAGCGAAATTGGCACAGAAACTCCGGTGCGGCAAGCACGATCACGATTTATTCGAGCTTATGTCAGATTCGACGATTCTTCGTTTCAGAAGTGTATTTCTGTGCGGAATCGCTGCTTCGCGTGCTAAATCAGTGCATTTGCATGCAAATATGCGAAATTGGCACAGAAACTCCGATTCTGCTAGCACGATCCCGATTTATTCGAGCTTATGTCAGACTCGACGATTCTTCGTTTCAGAAGTGTATTTCTGTACGGAATCGTTGTTTCGCGTGCTAGATCAGTGCATTTACATGCAACGAAGCGAAATTGGCACAGAAACTCCGATGCGGCAAGCACGATCACGATTTATTCGATCTTATGTTGGATTCGACGATTCTTCATATCAGAAGAGTATTTCTGTGCGGAATCGCTGTTTTGCGTGCTAGATCAGTGAGTTTGCATGCAAATATGCGAAATTGGTACAGAAACTCCGATTCGGCAAGCACGATCACCATTTATTCGACCTTATGTCAGATTCGACGATTCTTCGTTTCAGAAGTGTATTTCTGTACGGAATCGTTGTTTCGCGTGCTAGATCAGTGCATTTACATGCAACGAAGCGAAATTGGCACAGAAACTCCGATGCGGCAAGCACGATCACGATTTATTCGATCTTATGTTGGATTCGACGATTCTTCATATCAGAAGAGTATTTCTGTGCGGAATCGCTGTTTTGCGTGCTAGATCAGTGGGTTTGCATGCAAATATGCGAAATTGGCACAGAAACTCCGATTCGGCAAGCACGATCACCATTTATTCGACCGTATGTCAGATTCGACGATTCTTCGTTTCAGAAGTGTATTTCTGTGCGGAATCGTTGTTTCGCGTGCTAGATCAGTGCATTTGCATGCAACGAAGCGAAATTGGCACAGAAACTCCGGTGCGGCAAGCACGATCACGATTTATTCGAGCTTATGTCAGATTCGACGATTCTTCGTTTCAGAAGTGTATTTCTGAGCGGAATCGCTGCTTCGCGTGCTAAATCAGTGCATTTGCATGCAAATATGCGAAATTGGCACAGAAACTCCGATTCTGCTAGCACGATCCCGATTTATTCGAGCTTATGTCAGACTCGACGATTCTTCGTTTCAGAAGTGTATTTCTGTACGGAATCGTTGTTTCGCGTGCTAGATCAGTGCATTTACATGCAACGAAGCGAAATTGGCACAGAAACTCCGATGCGGCAAGCACGATCACGATTTATTCGATCTTATGTTGGATTCGACGATTCTTCATATCAGAAGAGTATTTCTGTGCGGAATCGCTGTTTTGCGTGCTAGATCAGTGAGTTTGCATGCAAATATGCGAAATTGGTACAGAAACTCCGATTCGGCAAGCACGATCACCATTTATTCGACCTTATGTCAGATTCGACGATTCTTCGTTTCAGAAGTGTATTTCTGTACGGAATCGTTGTTTCGCGTGCTAGATCAGTGCATTTACATGCAACGAAGCGAAATTGGCACAGAAACTCCGATGCGGCAAGCACGATCACGATTTATTCGGTCTTATGTTGGATTCGACGATTCTTCATATCAGAAGAGTATTTCTGTGCGGAATCGCTGTTTTGCGTGCTAGATCAGTGGGTTTGCATGCAAATATGCGAAATTGGCACAGAAACACCGATTCGGCAAGCACGATCACCATTTATTCGACCTTATGTCAGATTCGACGATTCTTCGTTTCAGAAGTGTATTTCTGTGCGGAATCGTTGTTTCGCGTGCTAGATCAGTGCATTTGCATGCAACGAAGCGAAATTGGCACAGAAACTCCGGTGCGGCAAGCACGATCACCATTTATTCGACCTTATGTCAGATTCGACGATTCTTCGTTTCAGAAGTGTATTTCTGTGCGGAATCGCTGTTTCGCGTGCTAGATCAGTGCATTTGCATGCAAATATGCGAAATTGGCACAGAAACTCCGATTCGGCATGCACGATCACCATTTATTCGACCTTATGTTGGATTCGACGATTCTTCATATCAGAAGAGTATTTCTGTGCGGAATCGCTGTTTTGCGTGCTAGATCAGTGGGTTTGCATGCAAATATGCGAAATTGGCACAGAAACTCCGATGCGGCAAGCACGATCACGATTTATTCGATCTTATGTTGGATTCGACGATTCTTCATATCAGAAGAGTATTTCTGTGCGGAATCGCTGTTTTGCGTGCTAGATCAGTGGGTTTGCATGCAAATATGCGAAATTGGCACAGAAACTCCGATTCGGCAAGCACGATCACCATTTATTCGACCGTATGTCAGATTCGACGATTCTTCGTTTCAGAAGTGTATTTCTGTGCGGAATCGTTGTTTCGCGTGCTAGATCAGTGCATTTGCATGCAACGAAGCGAAATTGGCACAGAAACTCCGGTGCGGCAAGCACGATCACGATTTATTCGAGCTTATGTCAGATTCGACGATTCTTCGTTTCAGAAGTGTATTTCTGAGCGGAATCGCTGCTTCGCGTGCTAAATCAGTGCATTTGCATGCAAATATGCGAAATTGGCACAGAAACTCCGATTCTGCTAGCACGATCCCGATTTATTCGAGCTTATGTCAGACTCGACGATTCTTCGTTTCAGAAGTGTATTTCTGTACGGAATCGTTGTTTCGCGTGCTAGATCAGTGCATTTACATGCAACGAAGCGAAATTGGCACAGAAACTCCGATGCGGCAAGCACGATCACGATTTATTCGATCTTATGTTGGATTCGACGATTCTTCATATCAGAAGAGTATTTCTGTGCGGAATCGCTGTTTTGCGTGCTAGATCAGTGAGTTTGCATGCAAATATGCGAAATTGGTACAGAAACTCCGATTCGGCAAGCACGATCACCATTTATTCGACCTTATGTCAGATTCGACGATTCTTCGTTTCAGAAGTGTATTTCTGTACGGAATCGTTGTTTCGCGTGCTAGATCAGTGCATTTACATGCAACGAAGCGAAATTGGCACAGAAACTCCGATGCGGCAAGCACGATCACGATTTATTCGATCTTATGTTGGATTCGACGATTCTTCATATCAGAAGAGTATTTCTGTGCGGAATCGCTGTTTTGCGTGCTAGATCAGTGGGTTTGCATGCAAATATGCGAAATTGGCACAGAAACACCGATTCGGCAAGCACGATCACCATTTATTCGACCTTATGTTGGATTCGACGATTCTTCATATCAGAAGAGTATTTCTGTGCGGAATCGCTGTTTTGCGTGCTAGATCAGTGGGTTTGCATGCAAATATGCGAAATTGGCACAGAAACTCCGGTGCGGCAAGCACGATCACGATTTATTCGAGCTTATGTCAGATTCGACGATTCTTCGTTTCAGAAGTGTATTTCTGTGCGGAATCGCTGTTTCGCGTGCTAGATCAGTGCATTTGCATGCAACGAAGCGAAATTGGCACTGAAACTCCCGTTGCGGCAAGCACGATCACGATTTATTCGAGCTTATGTCAGATTCGACGATTCTTCGTTTCAGAAGTGTATTTCTGTGCGGAATCGCTGTTTCGCGTGCTAGATCAGTGCATTTGCATGCAAATATGCGAAATTGGCACAGAAACTCCGATTCTGCTAGCACGATCACGATTTATTCGAGTTTATGTCAGATTCGACGATTCTTCGTTTCAGAAGTGTATTTCTGAGCGGAATCGCTGTTTCGCGTGCTACATTAGTGCATTTGCATGCAACGAAGCGAAATTGGCACAGAAACTCCGGTGCGGCACCACGATCACGATTTATTTGAGCTTATGTCAGATTCGACGATTCTTCGTTTCAGAAGTGTATTTCTGTGCGGAATCGTTGTTTCGCGTGCTAGATCAGTGCATTTACATGCAACGAAGCGAAATTGGCACAGAAACTCCGATGCGGCAAGCACGATCACCATTTATTCGACCTTATGTCAGATTCGACGATTCTTCGTTTCAGAAGTGTATTTCTGTGCGGAATCGCTGTTTCGCGTGCTAGATCAGTGCATTTGCATGCAACAAAGCGAAATTGGCACAGAAACTCCGATTCTGCTAGCACGATCACGATTTATTCGAGCTTATGTCAGATTCGACGATTCTTCGTTTCAGAAGTGTATTTCTGAGCGGAATCGCTGTTTCGCGTGCTACATCAGTGCATTTGCATGCAACGAAGCGAAATTGGCACAGAAACTCCGGTGCGGCACCACGATCACGATTTATTCGAGCTTATGTCAGATTCGACGATTCTTCGTTTCAGAAGTGTATTTCTGTGCGGAATCGTTGTTTCGCGTGCTAGATCAGTGCATTTACATGCAACGAAGCGAAATTGGCACAGAAACTCCGATGCGGCAAGCACGATCACGATTTATTCGATCTTATGTTGGATTCGACGATTCTTCATTTCAGAAGAGTATTTCTGTGCGGAATCGCTGTTTTGCGTGCTAGATCAGTGGGTTTGCATGCAAATATGCGAAATTGGCACAGAAACTCCGATTCGGCAAGCACGATCACGATTTATTCGAGCTTATGTCAGATTCGACGATTCTTCGTTTCCGAAGTGTATTTCTGTGCGGAATCGTTGTTTCGCGTGCTAGATCAGTGCATTTACATGCAAATATGCGAAATTGGCACAGAAACTCCGATTCGGCAAGCACGATTACGATTTATTCGAGCTTATGTCAGATTCGACGATTCTTCGTTTCAGAAGCGTATTTCTGTGCGGAATCGCTGTTTTGCGTGCTAGATCAGTGGGTTTGCATGCAAATATGCGAAATTGGCACAGAAACTCCGATTCGGCAAGCACGATCACCATTTATTCGACCTTATGTCAGATTCGACGATTCTTCGTTTCAGAAGTGTATTTCTGTGCGGAATCGCTGTTTCGCGTCCTAGATCAGTGCATTTGCATGCAACGAAGCGAAATTGGCACAGAAACTCCGGTGCGGCAAACACGATCACGATTTATTCGAGCTTATGTCAGATTCGACGATTCTTCGTTTCAGATGTGTATTTCTGTGCGGAATCGTTGTTTCGCGTGCCAGATCAGTGCATTTGCATGCAACGAAGCGAAATTGGCACAGAAACTCCGATGCGGCAAGCACGATCACGATTTATTCGATCTTATGTTGGATTCGACGATTCTTCATATGAGAAGTGTATTTCTGTGCGGAATCGCTGTTTCGCGTGCTAGATCAGTGAGTTTGCATGCAAATATGCGAAATTGGCACAGAAACTCCGATTCGGCAAGCACGATCACGATTTATTCGAGCTTATGTCAGATTCGACGATTCTTCGTTTCCGAAATGTATTTCTGTGCGGAATCGCTGTTTCGCGTGCTAGATCAGTGCATTTGCATGCAACGAAGCGAAATTGGCACAGAAACTCCGGTGCGGCAAGCACGATCACGATTTATTCGAGCTTATGTCAGATTCGACGATTCTTCGTTTCAGAAGTGTATTTCTGTGCGGAATCGCTGTTTCGCGTGCTAGATCAGTGGGTTTGCATGCAAATATGCGAAATTGGCACAGAAACTCCGATTCGGCAAGCACGATCACCATTTATTCGACCTTATGTCAGATTCGACGATTCTTCGTTTCAGAAGTGTATTTCTGTGCGGAATCGTTGTTTCGCGTGCTACATCAGTGCATTTACATGCAACGAAGCGAAATTGGCACAGAAACTCCGATGCGGCAAGCACGATCACGATTTATTCGATCTTATGTTGGATTCGACGATTCTTCATATCAGAAGAGTATTTCTGTCCGGAATCGCTGTTTTGCGTGCTAGATCAGTGAGTTTGCATGCAGATATGCGAAATTGGCACAGAAACTCCGATTCGGCAAGCACGATCACCATTTATTCGAGCTTATGTCAGACTCGACGATTCTTCGTTTCAGAAGTGTATTTCTGTACGGAATCGTTGTTTCGCGTGCTAGATCAGTGCATTTACATGCAACGAAGCGAAATTGGCACAGAAACTCCGATGCGGCAAGCACGATCACGATTTATTCGATCTTATGTTGGATTCGACGATTCTTCATATCAGAAGAGTATTTCTGTGCGGAATCGCTGTTTTGCGTGCTAGATCAGTGAGTTTGCATGCAAATATGCGAAATTGGTACAGAAACTCCGATTCGGCAAGCACGATCACCATTTATTCGACCTTATGTCAGATTCGACGATTCTTCGTTTCAGAAGTGTATTTCTGTACGGAATCGTTGTTTCGCGTGCTAGATCAGTGCATTTACATGCAACGAAGCGAAATTGGCACAGAAACTCCGATGCGGCAAGCACGATCACGATTTATTCGATCTTATGTTGGATTCGACGATTCTTCATATCAGAAGAGTATTTCTGTGCGGAATCGCTGTTTTGCGTGCTAGATCAGTGGGTTTGCATGCAAATATGCGAAATTGGCACAGAAACTCCGATTCGGCAAGCACGATCACCATTTATTCGACCTTATGTCAGATTCGACGATTCTTCGTTTCAGAAGTGTATTTCTGTGCGGAATCGTTGTTTCGCGTGCTAGATCAGTGCATTTGCATGCAACGAAGCGAAATTGGCACAGAAACTCCGGTGCGGCAAGCACGATCACGATTTATTCGAGCTTATGTCAGATTCGACGATTCTTCGTTTCAGAAGTGTATTTCTGAGCGGAATCGCTGCTTTGCGTGCTAAATCAGTGCATTTGCATGCAAATATGCGAAATTGGCACAGCAACTCCGATTCTGCTAGCACGATCCCGATTTATTCGAGCTTATGTCAGACTCGACGATTCTTCGTTTCAGAAGTGTATTTCTGTACGGAATCGTTGTTTCGCGTGCTAGATCAGTGCATTTACATGCAACGAAGCGAAATTGGCGCAGAAACTCCGATGCGGCAAGCACGATCACGATTTATTCGATCTTATGTTGGATTCGACGATTCTTCATATCAGAAGAGTATTTCTGTGCGGAATCGCTGTTTTGCGTGCTAGATCAGTGAGTTTGCATGCAAATATGCGAAATTGGTACAGAAACTCCGATTCGGCAAGCACGATCCCGATTTATTCGAGCTTATGTCAGACTCGACGATTCTTCGTTTCAGAAGTGTATTTCTGTACGGAATCGTTGTTTCGCGTGCTAGATCAGTGCATTTACATGCAACGAAGCGAAATTGGCACAGAAACTCCGATGCGGCAAGCACGATCACGATTTATTCGATCTTATGTTGGATTCGACGATTCTTCATATCAGAAGAGTATTTCTGTGCGGAATCGCTGTTTTGCGTGCTAGATCAGTGGGTTTGCATGCAAATATGCGAAATTGGCACAGAAACTCCGATTCGGCAAGCACGATCACCATTTATTCGACCTTATGTCAGATTCGACGATTCTTCGTTTCAGAAGTGTATTTCTGTGCGTAATCGCTGTTTCGCGTGCTAGATCAGTGCATTTGCATGCAACGAAGCGAAATTGGCACAGAAACTCCGGTGCGGCAAGCACGATCACGATTTATTCGAGCTTATGTCAGATTCGACGATTCTTCGTTTCAGAAGTGTATTTCTGTGCGGAATCGCTGCTTCGCGTGCTAAATCAGTGCATTTGCATGCAAATATGCGAAATTGGCACAGAAACTCCGATTCTGCTAGCACGATCCCGATTTATTCGAGCTTATGTCAGACTCGACGATTCTTCGTTTCAGAAGTGTATTTCTGTACGGAATCGTTGTTTCGCGTGCTAGATCAGTGCATTTACATGCAACGAAGCGAAATTGGCACAGAAACTCCGATGCGGCAAGCACGATCACGATTTATTCGATCTTATGTTGGATTCGACGATTCTTCATATCAGAAGAGTATTTCTGTGCGGAATCGCTGTTTTGCGTGCTAGATCAGTGAGTTTGCATGCAAATATGCGAAATTGGTACAGAAACTCCGATTCGGCAAGCACGATCACCATTTATTCGACCTTATGTCAGATTCGACGATTCTTCGTTTCAGAAGTGTATTTCTGTACGGAATCGTTGTTTCGCGTGCTAGATCAGTGCATTTACATGCAACGAAGCGAAATTGGCACAGAAACTCCGATGCGGCAAGCACGATCACGATTTATTCGATCTTATGTTGGATTCGACGATTCTTCATATCAGAAGAGTATTTCTGTGCGGAATCGCTGTTTTGCGTGCTAGATCAGTGGGTTTGCATGCAAATATGCGAAATTGGCACAGAAACTCCGATTCGGCAAGCACGATCACCATTTATTCGACCGTATGTCAGATTCGACGATTCTTCGTTTCAGAAGTGTATTTCTGTGCGGAATCGTTGTTTCGCGTGCTAGATCAGTGCATTTGCATGCAACGAAGCGAAATTGGCACAGAAACTCCGGTGCGGCAAGCACGATCACGATTTATTCGAGCTTATGTCAGATTCGACGATTCTTCGTTTCAGAAGTGTATTTCTGAGCGGAATCGCTGCTTCGCGTGCTAAATCAGTGCATTTGCATGCAAATATGCGAAATTGGCACAGAAACTCCGATTCTGCTAGCACGATCCCGATTTATTCGAGCTTATGTCAGACTCGACGATTCTTCGTTTCAGAAGTGTATTTCTGTACGGAATCGTTGTTTCGCGTGCTAGATCAGTGCATTTACATGCAACGAAGCGAAATTGGCACAGAAACTCCGATGCGGCAAGCACGATCACGATTTATTCGATCTTATGTTGGATTCGACGATTCTTCATATCAGAAGAGTATTTCTGTGCGGAATCGCTGTTTTGCGTGCTAGATCAGTGAGTTTGCATGCAAATATGCGAAATTGGTACAGAAACTCCGATTCGGCAAGCACGATCACCATTTATTCGACCTTATGTCAGATTCGACGATTCTTCGTTTCAGAAGTGTATTTCTGTACGGAATCGTTGTTTCGCGTGCTAGATCAGTGCATTTACATGCAACGAAGCGAAATTGGCACAGAAACTCCGATGCGGCAAGCACGATCACGATTTATTCGATCTTATGTTGGATTCGACGATTCTTCATATCAGAAGAGTATTTCTGTGCGGAATCGCTGTTTTGCGTGCTAGATCAGTGGGTTTGCATGCAAATATGCGAAATTGGCACAGAAACACCGATTCGGCAAGCACGATCACCATTTATTCGACCTTATGTCAGATTCGACGATTCTTCGTTTCAGAAGTGTATTTCTGTGCGGAATCGTTGTTTCGCGTGCTAGATCAGTGCATTTGCATGCAACGAAGCGAAATTGGCACAGAAACTCCGGTGCGGCAAGCACGATCACCATTTATTCGACCTTATGTCAGATTCGACGATTCTTCGTTTCAGAAGTGTATTTCTGTGCGGAATCGCTGTTTCGCGTGCTAGATCAGTGCATTTGCATGCAAATATGCGAAATTGGCACAGAAACTCCGATTCGGCATGCACGATCACCATTTATTCGACCTTATGTTGGATTCGACGATTCTTCATATCAGAAGAGTATTTCTGTGCGGAATCGCTGTTTTGCGTGCTAGATCAGTGGGTTTGCATGCAAATATGCGAAATTGGCACAGAAACTCCGATGCGGCAAGCACGATCACGATTTATTCGATCTTATGTTGGATTCGACGATTCTTCATATCAGAAGAGTATTTCTGTGCGGAATCGCTGTTTTGCGTGCTAGATCAGTGGGTTTGCATGCAAATATGCGAAATTGGCACAGAAACTCCGATTCGGCAAGCACGATCACCATTTATTCGACCGTATGTCAGATTCGACGATTCTTCGTTTCAGAAGTGTATTTCTGTGCGGAATCGTTGTTTCGCGTGCTAGATCAGTGCATTTGCATGCAACGAAGCGAAATTGGCACAGAAACTCCGGTGCGGCAAGCACGATCACGATTTATTCGAGCTTATGTCAGATTCGACGATTCTTCGTTTCAGAAGTGTATTTCTGAGCGGAATCGCTGCTTCGCGTGCTAAATCAGTGCATTTGCATGCAAATATGCGAAATTGGCACAGAAACTCCGATTCTGCTAGCACGATCCCGATTTATTCGAGCTTATGTCAGACTCGACGATTCTTCGTTTCAGAAGTGTATTTCTGTACGGAATCGTTGTTTCGCGTGCTAGATCAGTGCATTTACATGCAACGAAGCGAAATTGGCACAGAAACTCCGATGCGGCAAGCACGATCACGATTTATTCGATCTTATGTTGGATTCGACGATTCTTCATATCAGAAGAGTATTTCTGTGCGGAATCGCTGTTTTGCGTGCTAGATCAGTGAGTTTGCATGCAAATATGCGAAATTGGTACAGAAACTCCGATTCGGCAAGCACGATCACCATTTATTCGACCTTATGTCAGATTCGACGATTCTTCGTTTCAGAAGTGTATTTCTGTACGGAATCGTTGTTTCGCGTGCTAGATCAGTGCATTTACATGCAACGAAGCGAAATTGGCACAGAAACTCCGATGCGGCAAGCACGATCACGATTTATTCGATCTTATGTTGGATTCGACGATTCTTCATATCAGAAGAGTATTTCTGTGCGGAATCGCTGTTTTGCGTGCTAGATCAGTGGGTTTGCATGCAAATATGCGAAATTGGCACAGAAACACCGATTCGGCAAGCACGATCACCATTTATTCGACCTTATGTCAGATTCGACGATTCTTCGTTTCAGAAGTGTATTTCTGTGCGGAATCGTTGTTTCGCGTGCTAGATCAGTGCATTTGCATGCAACGAAGCGAAATTGGCACAGAAACTCCGGTGCGGCAAGCACGATCACCATTTATTCGACCTTATGTCAGATTCGACGATTCTTCGTTTCAGAAGTGTATTTCTGTGCGGAATCGCTGTTTCGCGTGCTAGATCAGTGCATTTGCATGCAAATATGCGAAATTGGCACAGAAACTCCGATTCTGCTAGCACGATCACGATTTATTCGAGCTTATGTCAGATTCGACGATTCTTCGTTTCCGAAGTATATTTCTGTGCGGAATCGCTGTTTCGCGTGCTAGATCAGTACATTTGCATGCAACGAAGCGAAATTGGCACTGAAACTCCCGTTGCGGCAAGCACGATCACGAATTATTCGAGCTTATGTCAGATTCGACGATTCTTCGTTTCAGAAGTGTATTTCTGTGCGGAATCGCTGTTTCGCGTGCTAGATCAGTGCATTTGCATGCAAATATGCGAAATTGGCACAGAAACTCCGATTCGGCATGCACGATCACCATTTATTCGACCTTATGTTGGATTCGACGATTCTTCATATCAGAAGAGTATTTCTGTGCGGAATCGCTGTTTTGCGTGCTAGATCAGTGGGTTTGCATGCAAATATGCGAAATTGGCACAGAAACTCCGGTGCGGCAAGCACGATCACGATTTATTCGAGCTTATGTCAGATTCGACGATTCTTCGTTTCAGAAGTGTATTTCTGTGCGGAATCGCTGTTTCGCGTGCTAGATCAGTGCATTTGCATGCAAATATGCGAAATTGGCACAGAAACTCCGATTCGGCAAGCACGATCACCATTTATTCGACCTTATGTCAGATTCGACGATTCTTCGTTTCAGAAGTGTATTTCTGTGCGTAATCGCTGTTTCGCGTGCTAGATCAGTGCATTTGCATGCAACGAAGCGAAATTGGCACAGAAACTCCGGTGCGGCAAGCACGATCACCATTTATTCGACCTTATGTCAGATTCGACGATTCTTCGTTTCAGAAGTGTATTTCTGTGCGGAATCGCTGTTTCGCGTGCTAGATCAGTGCATTTGCATGCAAATATGCGAAATTGGCACAGAAACTCCGATTCGGCAAGCACGATCACCATTTATGCGACCTTATGTCAGATTCGACGATTCTTCGTTTCAGAAGTGTATTTCTGTGCGTAATCGCTGTTTCGCGTGCTAGATCAGTGCATTTGCATGCAACGAAGCGAAATTGGCACCGAAACTCCGGTGCGGCAAGCACGATCACGATTTATTCGACCTTATGTCAGATTCGACGATTCTTCGTTTCAGAAGTGTATTTCTGTACGGAATCGTTGTTTCGCGTGCTAGATCAGTGCATTTACATGCAACGAAGCGAAATTGGCACAGAAACTCCGATGCGGCAAGCACGATCACGATTTATTCGATCTTATGTTGGATTCGACGATTCTTCATATCAGAAGAGTATTTCTGTGCGGAATCGCTGTTTTGCGTGCTAGATCAGTGGGTTTGCATGCAAATATGCGAAATTGGCACAGAAACACCGATTCGGCAAGCACGATCACCATTTATTCGACCTTATGTCAGATTCGACGATTCTTCGTTTCAGAAGTGTATTTCTGTGCGGAATCGTTGTTTCGCGTGCTAGATCAGTGCATTTGCATGCAACGAAGCGAAATTGGCACAGAAACTCCGGTGCGGCAAGCACGATCACCATTTATTCGACCTTATGTCAGATTCGACGATTCTTCGTTTCAGAAGTGTATTTCTGTGCGGAATCGCTGTTTCGCGTGCTAGATCAGTGCATTTGCATGCAAATATGCGAAATTGGCACAGAAACTCCGATTCTGCTAGCACGATCACGATTTATTCGAGCTTATGTCAGATTCGACGATTCTTCGTTTCCGAAGTATATTTCTGTGCGGAATCGCTGTTTCGCGTGCTAGATCAGTACATTTGCATGCAACGAAGCGAAATTGGCACTGAAACTCCCGTTGCGGCAAGCACGATCACGATTTATTCGAGCTTATGTCAGATTCGACGATTCTTCGTTTCAGAAGTGTATTTCTGTGCGGAATCGCTGTTTCGCGTGCTAGATCAGTGCATTTGCATGCAAATATGCGAAATTGGCACAGAAACTCCGATTCGGCATGCACGATCACCATTTATTCGACCTTATGTTGGATTCGACGATTCTTCATATCAGAAGAGTATTTCTGTGCGGAATCGCTGTTTTGCGTGCTAGATCAGTGGGTTTGCATGCAAATATGCGAAATTGGCACAGAAACTCCGATGCGGCAAGCACGATCACGATTTATTCGAGCTTATGTCAGATTCGACGATTCTTCGTTTCAGAAGTGTATTTCTGTGCGGAATCGCTGTTTCGCGTGCTAGATCAGTGCATTTGCATGCAAATATGCGAAATTGGCACAGAAACTCCGATTCGGCAAGCACGATCACCATTTATTCGACCTTATGTCAGATTCGACGATTCTTCGTTTCAGAAGTGTATTTCTGTGCGTAATCGCTGTTTCGCGTGCTAGATCAGTGCATTTGCATGCAACGAAGCGAAATTGGCACAGAAACTCCGGTGCGGCAAGCACGATCACCATTTATTCGACCTTATGTCAGATTCGACGATTCTTCGTTTCAGAAGTGTATTTCTGTGCGGAATCGCTGTTTCGCGTGCTAGATCAGTGCATTTGCATGCAAATATGCGAAATTGGCACAGAAACTCCGATTCGGCAAGCACGATCACCATTTATGCGACCTTATGTCAGATTCGACGATTCTTCGTTTCAGAAGTGTATTTCTGTGCGTAATCGCTGTTTCGCGTGCTAGATCAGTGCATTTGCATGCAACGAAGCGAAATTGGCACCGAAACTCCGGTGCGGCAAGCACGATCACGATTTATTCGAGCTTATGTCAGATTCGACGATTCTTCATTTCAGAAGACTATTTCTGTGCGGAATCGCTGTTTTGCGTGCTAGATCAGTGGGTTTGCATGCAAATATGCGAAATTGGCACAGAAACTCCGATTCGGCAAGCACGATCACCATTTATTCGACCTTATGTCAGATTCGACGATTCTTCGTTTCAGAAGTGTATTTCTGTGCGGAATCGCTGTTTCGCGTGCTAGATCAGTGCATTTGCATGCAACAAAGCGAAATTGGCACAGAAACTCCGATTCGGCATGCACGATCACCATTTATTCGACCTTATGTTGGATTCGACGATTCTTCATATCAGAAGAGTATTTCTGTGCGGAATCGCTGTTTTGCGTGCTAGATCAGTGGGTTTGCATGCAAATATGCGAAATTGGCACAGAAACTCCGGTGCGGCAAGCACGATCACGATTTATTCGAGCTTATGTCAGATTCGACGATTCTTCGTTTCAGAAGTGTATTTCTGTGCGGAATCGCTGTTTCGCGTGCTAGATCAGTGCATTTGCATGCAAATATGCGAAATTGGCACAGAAACTCCGATTCGGCAAGCACGATCACCATTTATTCGACCTTATGTCAGATTCGACGATTCTTCGTTTCAGAAGTGTATTTCTGTGCGTAATCGCTGTTTCGCGTGCTAGATCAGTGCATTTGCATGCAACGAAGCGAAATTGGCACAGAAACTCCGGTGCGGCAAGCACGATCACCATTTATTCGACCTTATGTCAGATTCGACGATTCTTCGTTTCAGAAGTGTATTTCTGTGCGGAATCGCTGTTTCGCGTGCTAGATCAGTGCATTTGCATGCAAATATGCGAAATTGGCACAGAAACTCCGATTCGGCAAGCACGATCACCATTTATGCGACCTTATGTCAGATTCGACGATTCTTCGTTTCAGAAGTGTATTTCTGTGCGTAATCGCTGTTTCGCGTGCTAGATCAGTGCATTTGCATGCAACGAAGCGAAATTGGCA
Organism: Lasioglossum baleicum; assembly: GCF_051020765.1. NCBI lineage: Eukaryota > Metazoa > Arthropoda > Insecta > Hymenoptera > Halictidae > Lasioglossum > Lasioglossum baleicum. Next base: position 8,366 of record NW_027469863.1, on the reverse strand, counting down.
CCGAAACTCCGGTGCGGCAAGCACGATCACGATTTATTCGACCTTATGTCAGATTCGACGATTCTTCGTTTCAGAAGTGTATTTCTGTACGGAATCGTTGTTTCGCGTGCTAGATCAGTGCATTTACATGCAACGAAGCGAAATTGGCACAGAAACTCCGATGCGGCAAGCACGATCACGATTTATTCGATCTTATGTTGGATTCGACGATTCTTCATATCAGAAGAGTATTTCTGTGCGGAATCGCTGTTTTGCGTGCTAGATCAGTGGGTTTGCATGCAAATATGCGAAATTGGCACAGAAACACCGATTCGGCAAGCACGATCACCATTTATTCGACCTTATGTCAGATTCGACGATTCTTCGTTTCAGAAGTGTATTTCTGTGCGGAATCGTTGTTTCGCGTGCTAGATCAGTGCATTTGCATGCAACGAAGCGAAATTGGCACAGAAACTCCGGTGCGGCAAGCACGATCACCATTTATTCGACCTTATGTCAGATTCGACGATTCTTCGTTTCAGAAGTGTATTTCTGTGCGGAATCGCTGTTTCGCGTGCTAGATCAGTGCATTTGCATGCAAATATGCGAAATTGGCACAGAAACTCCGATTCTGCTAGCACGATCACGATTTATTCGAGCTTATGTCAGATTCGACGATTCTTCGTTTCCGAAGTATATTTCTGTGCGGAATCGCTGTTTCGCGTGCTAGATCAGTACATTTGCATGCAACGAAGCGAAATTGGCACTGAAACTCCCGTTGCGGCAAGCACGATCACGATTTATTCGAGCTTATGTCAGATTCGACGATTCTTCGTTTCAGAAGTGTATTTCTGTGCGGAATCGCTGTTTCGCGTGCTAGATCAGTGCATTTGCATGCAAATATGCGAAATTGGCACAGAAACTCCGATTCGGCATGCACGATCACCATTTATTCGACCTTATGTTGGATTCGACGATTCTTCATATCAGAAGAGTATTTCTGTGCGGAATCGCTGTTTTGCGTGCTAGATCAGTGGGTTTGCATGCAAATATGCGAAATTGGCACAGAAACTCCGATGCGGCAAGCACGATCACGATTTATTCGAGCTTATGTCAGATTCGACGATTCTTCGTTTCAGAAGTGTATTTCTGTGCGGAATCGCTGTTTCGCGTGCTAGATCAGTGCATTTGCATGCAAATATGCGAAATTGGCACAGAAACTCCGATTCGGCAAGCACGATCACCATTTATTCGACCTTATGTCAGATTCGACGATTCTTCGTTTCAGAAGTGTATTTCTGTGCGTAATCGCTGTTTCGCGTGCTAGATCAGTGCATTTGCATGCAACGAAGCGAAATTGGCACAGAAACTCCGGTGCGGCAAGCACGATCACCATTTATTCGACCTTATGTCAGATTCGACGATTCTTCGTTTCAGAAGTGTATTTCTGTGCGGAATCGCTGTTTCGCGTGCTAGATCAGTGCATTTGCATGCAAATATGCGAAATTGGCACAGAAACTCCGATTCGGCAAGCACGATCACCATTTATGCGACCTTATGTCAGATTCGACGATTCTTCGTTTCAGAAGTGTATTTCTGTGCGTAATCGCTGTTTCGCGTGCTAGATCAGTGCATTTGCATGCAACGAAGCGAAATTGGCACCGAAACTCCGGTGCGGCAAGCACGATCACGATTTATTCGAGCTTATGTCAGATTCGACGATTCTTCATTTCAGAAGACTATTTCTGTGCGGAATCGCTGTTTTGCGTGCTAGATCAGTGGGTTTGCATGCAAATATGCGAAATTGGCACAGAAACTCCGATTCGGCAAGCACGATCACCATTTATTCGACCTTATGTCAGATTCGACGATTCTTCGTTTCAGAAGTGTATTTCTGTGCGGAATCGCTGTTTCGCGTGCTAGATCAGTGCATTTGCATGCAACAAAGCGAAATTGGCACAGAAACTCCGATTCTGCTAGCACGATCACGATTTATTCGAGCTTATGTCAGACTCGACGATTCTTCGTTTCAGAAGTGTATTTCTGTACGGTATCGCTGTTTTGCGTGCTAGATCAGTGGGTTTGCATGCAAATATGCGAAATTGGCACAGAAACTCCGATTCGGCAAGCACGATCACCATTTATTCGACCTTATGTCATATTCGACGGTTCTTCGTTTCAGAAGTGTATTTCTGTGCGGAATCGTTGTTTCGCGTGCCAGATCAGTGCATTTGCATGCAACGAAGCGAAATTGGCACAGAAACTCCGATTCTGCTAGCACGATCACGATTTATTCGAGCTTCTGTCAGATTCGACGATTCTTCGTTTCAGAAGTGTATTTCTGTGCGGAATCGCTGTTTCGACGTGCTAGATCAGTGCATTTGCATGCAAATATGCGAAATTGCCACAGAAACTCCGATTCGGCAAGCAGATCACAATTTATTCGAGCTTATGTCAGACTCGACGATTCTTCGTTTCAGAAGTGTATTTCTGTGCGGAATCGCTGTTTAGCGTGGTAGATCAGTGAGTTTGCATGCAAATATGCGAAATTGGTACAGAAACTACGATTCGGCAAGAACGATCACGATTCATTCGAGGTTATGTCAAATTCGACGATTCTTCGTTTCAGAAGTGTATTTCTGTGCGGAATCGTTCTTTCGCGTGCTAGATCAGTGCATTTGCATGCAACGACGCGAAATTGGCACAGAAACTCTGATGCGGCAAGCACGATCACGATTTAATCGAGCTTATGTCAGATTCGACGATTCTTCGTTTCAGAAGTGTATTTCTGTGCGGAATCGCTGTTTCGCGTGCTAGATCAGTGGGTTTGCATGCAAATATGCGAAATTGGCACAGAAACTCCGATTCGGCAAGCACGATCACCATTTATTCGACCTTATGTCAGATTCGACGATTCTTCGTTTCAGAAGTGTATTTCTGTGCGGAATCGCTGTTTCGCGTCCTAGATCAGTGCATTTGCATGCAACGAAGCGAAATTGGCACAGAAACTCCGGTGCGGCAAACACGATCACGATTTATTCGAGCTTATGTCAGATTCGACGATTCTTCGTTTCAGATGTGTATTTCTGTGCGGAATCGTTGTTTCGCGTGCCAGATCAGTGCATTTGCATGCAACGAAGCGAAATTGGCACAGAAACTCCGATGCGGCAAGCACGATCACGATTTATTCGATCTTATGTTGGATTCGACGATTCTTCATATGAGAAGTGTATTTCTGTGCGGAATCGCTGTTTCGCGTGCTAGATCAGTGAGTTTGCATGCAAATATGCGAAATTGGCACAGAAACTCCGATTCGGCAAGCACGATCACGATTTATTCGAGCTTATGTCAGATTCGACGATTCTTCGTTTCCGAAGTGTATTTCTGTGCGGAATCGCTGTTTCGCGTGCTAGATCAGTGCATTTGCATGCAACGAAGCGAAATTGGCACAGAAACTCCGGTGCGGCAAGCACGATCACGATTTATTCGAGCTTATGTCAGATTCGACGATTCTTCGTTTCAGAAGTGTATTTCTGTGCGGAATCGCTGTTTCGCGTGCTAGATCAGTGCATTTGCATGCAAATATGCGAAATTGGCACAGAAACTCCGATTCTGCTAGCACGATCACGATTTATTCGAGCTTATGTCAGATTCGACGATTCTTCGTTTCAGAAGTGTATTTCTGTGCGGAATCGTTGTTTCGCGTGCTAGATCAGTGCATTTACATGCAACGAAGCGAAATTGGCACAGAAACTCCGATGCGGCAAGCACGATCACGATTTATTCGATCTTATGTTGGATTCGACGATTCTTCATTTCAGAAGAGTATTTCTGTGCGGAATCGCTGTTTTGCGTGCTAGATCAGTGGGTTTGCATGCAAATATGCGAAATTGGCACAGAAACTCCGATTCGGCAAGCACGATCACGATTTATTCGAGCTTATGTCAGATTCGACGATTCTTCGTTTCCGAAGTGTATTTCTGTGCGGAATCGTTGTTTCGCGTGCTAGATCAGTGCATTTACATGCAAATATGCGAAATTGGCACAGAAACTCCGATTCGGCAAGCACGATTACGATTTATTCGAGCTTATGTCAGATTCGACGATTCTTCGTTTCAGAAGCGTATTTCTGTGCGGAATCGCTGTTTTGCGTGCTAGATCAGTGGGTTTGCATGCAACGAAGCGAAATTGGCACAGAAACTCCGATTCGGCAAGCACGATCACGATTTATTCGAGCTTATGTCAGATTCGACGATTCTTCGTTTCAGAAGTCTATTTCTGTGCGGAATCGTTGTTTCGCGTGCTAGATCAGTGCATTTACATGCAACGAAGCGAAATTGGCACAGAAACTCCGATGCGGCAAGCACGATCACGATTTATTCGATCTTATGTTGGATTCGACGATTCTTCATATCAGAAGAGTATTTCTGTGCGGAATCGCTGTTTTGCGTGCTAGATCAGTGGGTTTGCATGCAAATATGCGAAATTGGCACAGAAACTCCGGTGCGGCAAGCACGATCACGATTTATTCGAGCTTATGTCAGATTCGACGATTCTTCGTTTCAGAAGTGTATTTCTGTGCGGAATCGCTGTTTCGCGTGCTAGATCAGTGCATTTGCATGCAAATATGCGAAATTGGCACAGAAACTCCGATTCGGCAAGCACGATCACCATTTATTCGACCTTATGTCAGATTCGACGATTCTTCGTTTCAGAAGTGTATTTCTGTGCGTAATCGCTGTTTCGCGTGCTAGATCAGTGCATTTGCATGCAACGAAGCGAAATTGGCACAGAAACTCCGGTGCGGCAAGCACGATCACCATTTATTCGACCTTATGTCAGATTCGACGATTCTTCGTTTCAGAAGTGTATTTCTGTGCGGAATCGCTGTTTCGCGTGCTAAATCAGTGCATTTGCATGCAAATATGCGAAATTGGCACAGAAACTCCGATTCTGCTAGCACGATCCCGATTTATTCGAGCTTATGTCAGACTCGACGATTCTTCGTTTCAGAAGTGTATTTCTGTACGGAATCGTTGTTTCGCGTGCTAGATCAGTGCATTTACATGCAACGAAGCGAAATTGGCACAGAAACTCCGATGCGGCAAGCACGATCACGATTTATTCGATCTTATGTTGGATTCGACGATTCTTCATATCAGAAGAGTATTTCTGTGCGGAATCGCTGTTTTGCGTGCTAGATCAGTGGGTTTGCATGCAAATATGCGAAATTGGCACAGAAACTCCGGTGCGGCAAGCACGATCACGATTTATCGAGCTTATGTCAGATTCGACGATTCTTCGTTTCAGAAGTGTATTTCTGTGCGGAATCGCTGTTTCGCGTGCTAGATCAGTGCATTTGCATGCAAATATGCGAAATTGGCACAGAAACTCCGATTCGGCAAGCACGATCACCATTTATTCGACCTTATGTCAGATTCGACGATTCTTCGTTTCAGAAGTGTATTTCTGTGCGTAATCGCTGTTTCGCGTGCTAGATCAGTGCATTTGCATGCAACGAAGCGAAATTGGCACAGAAACTCCGGTGCGGCAAGCACGATCACCATTTAATCGACCTTATGTCAGATTCGACGATTCTTCGTTTCAGAGTGTATTTCTGTGCGGAATCGCTGTTTCGCGTGCTAAATCAGTGCATCTGCATGCAAATATGCGAAATTGGCACAGAAACTCCGATTCTGCTAGCACGATCCCGATTTATTCGAGCTTATGTCAGACTCGACGATTCTTCGTTTCAGAAGTGTATTTCTGTACGGAATCGTTGTTTCGCGTGCTAGATCAGTGCATTTACATGCAACGAAGCGAAATTGGCACAGAAACTCCGATGCGGCAAGCACGATCACGATTTATTCGATCTTATGTTGATTCGACGATTCTTCATATCAGAAGAGTATTTCTGTCCGGAATCGCTGTTTTGCGTGCTAGATCAGTGAGTTTGCATGCAGATATGCGAAATTGGCACAGAAACTCCGATTCGGCAAGCACGATCACCATTTATTCGACCTTATGTCAGATCGACGATCTTTCGTATCAGAAGTGTATTTCTGTGCGGAATCGCTGTTTCGCGTGTTAGATCAGTGCTTTTGCATGCAACGAAGCGAAATTGGCACAGAAACTCCGGTGCGGCAAGCACGATCACGATTTATTCGAGCTTATGTCAGATTCGACGATTCTTCGTTTCAGAAGTGTATTTCTGTGCGGAATCGTTGTTTCGCGTGCTAGATCAGTGCATTTACATGCAACGAAGCGAAATTGGCACAGAAACTCCGATGTGGCAAGCACGATCACGATTTATTCGATCTTATGTTGGATTCGACGATTCTTCATATCAGAAGAGTATTTCTGTGCGGAATCGCTGTTTTGCGTGCTAGATCAGTGGGTTTGCATGCAAATATGCGAAATTGGCACAGAAACTCCGGTGCGGCAAGCACGATCACGATTTATTCGAGCTTATGTCAGATTCGACGATTCTTCGTTTCAGAAGTGTATTTCTGTGCGGAATCGCTGCTTCGCGTGCTAAATCAGTGCATTTGCATGCAAATATGCGAAATTGGCACAGAAACTCCGATTCTGCTAGCACGATCCCGATTTATTCGAGCTTATGTCAGACTCGACGATTCTTCGTTTCAGAAGTGTATTTCTGTACGGAATCGTTGTTTCGCGTGCTAGATCAGTGCATTTACATGCAACGAAGCGAAATTGGCACAGAAACTCCGATGCGGCAAGCACGATCACGATTTATTCGATCTTATGTTGGATTCGACGATTCTTCATATCAGAAGAGTATTTCTGTCCGGAATCGCTGTTTTGCGTGCTAGATCAGTGAGTTTGCATGCAGATATGCGAAATTGGCACAGAAACTCCGATTCGGCAAGCACGATCACCATTTATTCGACCTTATGTCAGATTCGACGATTCTTCGTATCAGAAGTGTATTTCTGTGCGGAATCGCTGTTTCGCGTGTTAGATCAGTGCATTTGCATGCAACGAAGCGAAATTGGCACAGAAACTCCGGTGCGGCAAGCACGATCACGATTTATTCGAGCTTATGTCAGATTCGACGATTCTTCGTTTCAGAAGTGTATTTCTGTGCGGAATCGTTGTTTCGCGTGCTAGATCAGTGCATTTACATGCAACGAAGCGAAATTGGCACAGAAACTCCGATGCGGCAAGCACGATCACGATTTATTCGAGCTTATGTCAGATTCGACGATTCTTCGTTTCAGAAGTGTATTTCTGTGCGGAATCGCTGCATCGCGTGCTAAATCAGTGCATTTGCATGCAAATATGCGAAATTGGCACAGAAACTCCGATTCTGCTAGCACGATCCCGATTTATTCGAGCTTATGTCAGACTCGACGATTCTTCGTTTCAGAAGTGTATTTCTGTACGGAATCGTTGTTTCGCGTGCTAGATCAGTGCATTTACATGCAACGAAGCGAAATTGGCACAGAAACTCCGATGCGGCAAGCACGATCACGATTTATTCGATCTTATGATGGATTCGACGATTCTTCATATCAGAAGAGTATTTCTGTCCGGAATCGCTGTTTTGCGTGCTAGATCAGTGAGTTTGCATGCAGATATGCGAAATTGGCACAGAAACTCCGATTCGGCAAGCACGATCACCATTTATTCGACCTTATGTCAGATTCGACGATTCTTCGTTTCAGAAGTGTATTTCTGTGCGTAATCGCTGTTTCGCGTGCTAGATCAGTGCATTTGCATGCAACGAAGCGAAATTGGCACAGAAACTCCGGTGCGGCAAGCACGATCACGATTTATTCGAGCTTATGTCAGATTCGACGATTCTTCGTTTCAGAAGTGTATTTCTGTGCGGAATCGCTGCTTCGCGTGCTAAATCAGTGCATTTGCATGCAAATATGCGAAATTGGCACAGAAACTCCGATTCTGCTAGCACGATCCCGATTTATTCGAGCTTATGTCAGACTCGACGATTCTTCGTTTCAGAAGTGTATTTCTGTACGGAATCGTTGTTTCGCGTGCTAGATCAGTGCATTTACATGCAACGAAGCGAAATTGGCACAGAAACTCCGATGCGGCAAGCACGATCACGATTTATTCGATCTTATGTTGGATTCGACGATTCTTCATATCAGAAGAGTATTTCTGTGCGAATCGCTGTTTCGCGTGCTACATCAGTGCATTTGCATGCAACGAAGCGAAATTGGCACAGAAACTCCGGTGCGGCACCACGATCACGATTTATTCGAGCTTATGTCAGATTCGACGATTCTTCGTTTCAGAAGTGTATTTCTGTGCGGAATCGTTGTTTCGCGTGCTAGATCAGTGCATTTACATGCAACGAAGCGAAATTGGCACAGAAACTCCGATGCGGCAAGCACGAT
>NW_027469862.1:0-57321 GCF_051020765.1 Lasioglossum baleicum | reverse complement strand
GAATAAATTGAAGCACGTAGATTGCTACGATAAATTAAAAGGTTATTTTTGTTAATAAGTTGAAATAAATTTATTTGAAAAAGAAAATTGATGATAAATTCTTGTTACTGGATAATTTGACTTCTCGTTAAAATTTCGGTTGATGATTACTCGATTCGGTGGATAAGGAAATTGCAACATTTCGTTAATTACCAGTAAAACCCGTATTGCATAAATGGGCTTCTCCGTCGTTTAACCAGTGACCATTTAAAACAAGTGGAGTATATTTGCGTTTCCGTACTATGGTGTCGTCCAGATTAATTGGAGATTGACCAGTCGTTGGTAAACCTAGAAAGGCAGATAGAAATTTGTAAACATAAATTTTCGTGTTATATTTATCATTAATACATAACCTAGCTCAAAGCATAGCTTCGTACCAATTAAACCGGTATATTCGGACATCGTAGCAAGGTAAATCGAAACTTGGCAGAAGTTATAATATTTTAGTTTCAAACATATCTGAAAGTTTACTTTTGCTTTAGGGGCGACATGGCGAAAAGGGTATTGCGTGTGTTGTAGGGAATATTCTTGTGTGACATGTTGGGAAACAAGTAAACTAAAATTGAAAAATTCAAACTTCAAGCTCTGAAGCTTGAATATTTCCAGACATTTATTCGCATTTTGCAAACTTTATATTTCTGAAATGATGTCTATCGTGAAATTTTATTTTATGTTAAATTTATATTGAAATGTTATTACAGACTATGTCATACATTTTAAATTATTTATTTCGATTCTAAAAACTTTACATTTATAAAATTCACATTTTTTTTATTACAAATTTTGTTACGAATTTGTACTTGGTTTGTTCGTTTCTAATATGTTATAATAATTTTATAAGACAGATTACTTGTCTTCAAGTACTTTATTCAAGTGTTTAGTGATATTTTAAAAGCTTTATATTTTTCCTGTTACAAATTTGATCTTCCCTTTTTTCTCCTATTTCGTATTTATGAAATTTATAATTTATCTATAACAATATCGATTTGTATCTTATTTAAAAAATCTACACTAATACAAATTGTTTAAAAGTATTTTTATTGTAGGATAAATCGTATAATATGTGCGAAATTATATTTTTATCGATCGTTTGAAGGAAATGTACAAATACTTTATACTTTATAAATACTTATACTTTTTATATGAACTATATTTACATAAAGATAGACAAACTGATAATAGCAAAAGAATCCGTTTCCTCATCCTACAGCATCATCTGTAGCAAATAAAATTCTTCTCCTGCGAAGAGGTTGCTGCTCTCGATTGTTCTCCAATATGTTCTTCCATTTTCCATCATAAAGGTTTCTAAATGCATCTAGCTATCGTGGAAACGAGAGATAAGTCGATGCCATATACGTTGAGTATACTATGTAACCGTTTAGATAGAAATACCTGACGAGCGGATATTTTCGTGATAACCGAGGAGATAATCCAAATGACACATTCGTAGTATGGTGGAGTGGTAAGAGATCCTGGGTAAGTATAATAACCATTTGCGTTGCACACTTCTAACATCCATAGTAAGCAATCTGTTAACGAAAAGTTTTGCAAATTTTATTTAAAGAAAGGATAGAAATTATCGACAGAATCAGCTGAAAAATTAATAAGGCGTATAATGTTTCGTAACTTCGTATTAGTTTATATTCATTCGAATTGAATTATATTTATAACTTATATTATGGAAAGTTTGTTTTTAAGGAATTGAAAATTTCGATTATAAGTATGGTACACTTATCTTTTTAAATAAATTATTAAGAGACATTTTAAAGGGAATTAATAAATGTTGTTTATTAAATGCTATTTGTACGTCAAAATACAAGATACAGGAATTGTTTATTTCGAATTTTAGCGTATAATGGAATTTAATTTAACTCTGGTGCTGTTTCAATATTGAAACAACGCAAGGCTGTCACAAACACGTGACTTCTACTGCAAATTTTAGTCAAACGTCGAGTAATTTCGATTCTACGTTCCTTCTCTTCGTTGTATTTAACATTAATGTTCTATATTTTCGTATTTTCTACGGTAAAAATAAAATTTCTTTAAATAAAAAAATTGAATATGATAGTTGCACTAAGACGAAACGAAGTATAATTAATTACAGAAGCAGTCTTAAAAGAAGATTGAAAAATAATTATTTTTCTTTAGAGATAATTATTGAAAACATTCGATATTATAATATTATTAAGTCAATCAAATTTTGCAATATATTAATAAATATTTTAGGAATACAGTACCGAATGTCAAGAGATCATTGAAATATCTGTTTCTAAAATGATACATTCGAATATAATAATTATTTAGCAGAAAATATTTTTACATATATTTAATGAAACCATAATTTCATACATATTTAATTAAACCAGTAATCCAATATAAAGTTCCTTCAATATGAAAAGTAGCACACGTTCTACGCTATCGGAAACTCTAGATGGAAACCAATCGAATCAAAGTGTAAAGTTTTACCACGATCTGTTTATTTTCTGAATTTCACCTCTATCGATTATTATATTTATTAACATATTCATACGGATTTCTCAATTTGGAAGTTTTGTTACGGAAATTGAGATAGTGGAATCTTCAAAAAAATTTATCAATTTGAAATAACTGATACTTTAAAAAAAAATATATAAATCTTTTATATTATATTATTTATATCAATTCACATTATTTTATTTATATTATTAATATTAATATATATCGTATTACTTATTTTCTTATTTATATCAGTTTATATTAAATCCCCACAAGATATTACATAATCTAATTTCATACGTAATTATGTACGATCACCTAGGCATCTAATCCTAATCCTAATATTCGATTCATCGATACTAATGACGATGAAAACTGATTAAAATTTTTCCCGAGAAATAATCACAAAAATTTCCAGGAACTTTAATTACCAGGAGAAATCTTGGTACTGCTACCCATTTTCTTGATCTGCGGCAAATTATCGGTAATCGCTGTCAAAGCAGGATTGTCAGGCATCCCGGGGCAGCCAATCACCTACTTATTTAAACACCCACGTGTTACACGGAAAATCAATCGAATTAATCGCAAGTATCCGTACCTGCATGAGAGCGGAGAGTATCACGATTCCATCGGGTTTGTCGAAGCACTTCTCCATCGATCCATAACGAGTGTTCCAATGCATTATCTGTGCCTCCATGGAGTACCTAGATTGGACAGGTTACTTGGAATGTGGGTAACCTCAGGATTCGCGAGTATCAACGATTTTAAAGAGATATCCCCTAACCAAATCCCGTTTATGGAATGCTCAGCGCCGAAAGAGTTTTCCGGTCCCCAACGGAATTGCACATTCATGAATTGGAACTCGTCCTTGCTCAAAGGACCACCTCGTAGAAATGGGAGCTGTCTATCGGAAAATTCTATGCTGACTGGAAACGAAGCTTTGTTGGTTCTTTGCACGTAGAACAGGATATGTTGTATATTTTAAATTAATTACTATTCTATAATAATACTATTCGATCATTAAGATTGCAGGAGTTGTTGAAAAAAATTTCAGATTTCTTTGGTCACGTCTCGATGAATACCGATTACTTTCAAGCAGTATGATAATAGTGTGATCATTATTATTTATAACGAAGGATTATATAAATTATTCTACTTACCAAAGTAGAGTATTGAGATGTAATATAAATCGTATTTCGCTTTGTACACTATGATTCTTAATCGGAGTTCTCAATCATAGTGATAAGATAAAGAAGAGAGTGATATTAGAGTGATTTATAATAAAATATTGAAGAAATTATTATATTTATCAAAGAGGAATATTAAGTTACAAGAGTGAATCTTTACACAAGTAAAATTTAATGATTTAAGTTCATTTCTGTTAAAATACTATTCACATTTAATAAATACAATTAAATTTTATTAAAACACCGTATAATTTAACTCTTTGGGATAACGTAGATAACGATACATAGAGTACATATTATGCAATTAAAAATAACAAATCAATGGAAATTTTCTGAATTAAAAAATATGTACAACATTAATGACAATGCAAACGTTATATTCCAAGTAGCTTTCTCTTTAAAAAATAAAAAATATTCTATGTATATTATGATATTCTTTCTTAACACGTTGACGTCGGCGCCGATATTCAGAGTTTTCTCTGTGAGGCGGCGCCCGAATTCACGGTCTGCTCCCTGGGATGGCGCAGCGTTAGATTACGCTGTTCAACGCAATTTTTGAGCGATAATACCCACTAGGTGATATTTATAGATCTCGACGAGATAAAACTGAATATGAAATCACTTTTTGTCTATCACCCTCAGTTTTTAAGGAAATCGATTTTGCAAAAAAATGACAATTTTGCCACTTTGACCTCCATTTATAACGAAACTACTAAAGCGATAGGATTCCCGTTGAATTCAGTAAATTCCGTGGACTTCAACTAATACATTGATATACTATAGCTTCCCAATATCAATTTGCATATACCTGTAAATGTTAAGTAAACCTGACGGGACCAATTTTGCCCTAATTTTCGAATACTTTATTCCACTTTTCTCAAACAGTAGAGGTTTGACGCGAATTCTCAGCATCACACGCAATTCTGTGAACATTCTTCCATAAAAAACGTTCAGCGATCATCGTTTCGCGAATCAATAAATTATTCAATTCCGAACAGGAAAAAAAAAATGCACATCGAAAATAGTTTTAGAAAGTAGTGTAAGCTTTAGGCGTAAATTATGTTGAGTGCGTGCGGTAATTTCGTCGAACATTTATTTGTGGTAAAGAAAAATTAATAAAAAATATCTCCGGCTGCAGGCAAAATGGAAAGAGCAACGGGGTGGCTTTATGTGTTTACAAAATCGGAGAGGCGTTATATTCTTAAGTTGGCAACACTAATTAATTTTTTGTAGGTTGGCAGCACTGATTCTTTTTTTTAAGTTTTCAGCCCCGATTTGTTTTTTGTTAGGTTGGCAGCCGTGATTTTTTTTTCGTTAGTTTGGCAGCCTTGATTTTTTTGTTAGGTTGGCAGCTCTGATTTCTTTTGTTAGGATTTCAGCCCCGATTTTTTTTGTTAGGATTTCAGCCCCGATATTTTTCTTTGTTAGGTTGGCAGCCCTAATTTTTTTCGTAGGTTGGCAGCCCTGATTTTTTTTGTTTGGTTGGCAGACCTGATTCTTTTTTTTTAGTTTTCAGCCCCGATTTGTTTTTCGTTAGTTTGGCAGCCCAGATTTTCTTTTTTTTTTGTTAGTATGGAAGCCCAGATTTTTTTTGTTTGGTTGAAAGACCTGACTTTTTGTTAAGTTCTCAGCCCAGATTTCCTTCTTGGTTCGGTTGGCAGCCCTGATTCTCTTTTCCTTTGTTAGTTTGGCAGCCCAGATTTTTTTTTTAGGTTGTCAGCCCTGATTTTTTTTTGTTAGAATTTCAGCACCGATTTTTTTTTTGTAAGGTTGGCAGCACTGACTTTTTTGTCAGGATTTCAGCACCGATTTTTTTTGCAAGGTTCCCAAAACTGATTTTTTTTTTGTTTGTATTTCAGCCCCGATTTTTTTTGTTACAATGTCAGCCCCGATTTTTTTTTGCAAGGCTGGCAGCACTGATTTTTTTTTTGTTAGAATTTCAGCACCGATTTTTTTTTGTAAGGTTGGCAGCACTGATTTTTTTGTCAGGATTTCAGCACCGATTTTTTTTGTACGGATTTCAGCTCTGATTTTTTTTTTGTTAGGATTTCAGCGCCGATTTTTTTTTGCAAGGATGGCAGCACTGATTTTTTTTGTTAGTTGGGCAGCCTTGATTTTTTTTTGTAGGGATTTCAGTCCTGATTTTTTTTTAGGATTTCAGCCCCGATTTTTTTGCCAGGTTCGCAAACTGATTTTTTTTTGGTTTGGATTTCAGCCCCGATTTTTTTTGTTACGATTTCAGCCCCGATTTTTTTTGTAAGGTTGGCAGCACTGATTTTGTTTATTGTTAGGATTTCAGCCCCGATTTTTTTTTGCAAGAATGGCAGCATTGATTTACTTTGTTAGTTTGGCAGCCCTGATTTTTTTTGTAGGGATTTCAGCCTTGATTTTTTTTGTAAAGTTGGCAACCCTGCCTTTTTGTTAAGTTTCAGCCCCGATTTCCTTCTTGGTTCGGTTGGCAGCTCTGATTCTTTTATCCTTTGATAGCTTGGCAGCCTAGATATTTTTTTTAGGTTGGTGGCCCTGATTTTTTTCGCTAGGTTTTCAGCCATGATTATTTTCTTTTTTGTTAGTTTGGCAGCTCCGAGTATTTTCTTTTTGTTAGTCTGGCAGCCCTGATTTTTTTTTGTTAGTATTTCAGCCCCGATTTTTTTTTTGCTAGGTTGGCAGCACTGATTTTCTTCGTTAGGATTTCAGCACCGATTTTTTTTGGAGCTATTTCAGCCCTGACTTTTTTTTAGGATTTCAGCCCCGATTTTTTTTGCAAGGTTCACAGCATTGATTATTTATGTTAGTTAGGCCGCCCTGATTTTTTTCTGTAGGGATTTCAGCCCTGATGTTTTTTGTTAGGATTTCGGCCCTGATTTTTTTTTGTAAAGTTGACTGCACTGATTTCTTTTTGTTTGGATATCAGCTCCGATTTTTTTTGCAAGGATGGCAGCACTGATTTTTTTTGTTAGTTTGGCAGCCCTAATTTTTTTTTGTAGTGATTTCAGCCCTGATTTTTTTTAGGATTTCAGCCCCGATTTTTTTTGCAAGGTTCGCAAATCTGATTTTTTGTTTTGTTTGGATTTCAGCCCCGATTTTTTTTTGCAAGGTTGGCACAACTGATTTCTTTGTTAGAATTTCAGCCACGATTTTTTTTTGTAAGGTTGGCAGCACTGATTTTTTGTTTTGTTAGGATTTCAGCCCCGATTTTTTTTGTTAGTTTGGCAGCCCTGATTTCTTTTTGTTAGGATTTCAGCGCCAATTTTTTTTTGCAAGGATGCCAGCACTGATTCTTTTTGTTAGCTTGGCAGCCCCGATTTTTTTTTAGGATTTCAGCCTCGATTTTTTTTTGCAAGGTTCCAAAAACTGATTTTTTTTTTGTTTGTATTTCAGCCCGATTTTTTTTGTTACAATGTCAGCCCGATTTTTTTTTGCAAGGCTGGCAGCACTGATTTTTTTTTGTTAGAATTTCAGCACCGATTTTTTTTTGTAAGGTTGGCAGCACTGATTTTTTTGTCAGGATTTCAGCACGATTTTTTTTTGTACGGATTTCAGCTCTGATTTTTTTTTTCTTAGGATTTCAGCGCCGATTTTTTTTTGCAAGGATGGCAGCACTGATTTTTTTTGTTGGTTTGGCAGCCATGACTTTTTTTTGTAGGGATTTCAGTCCTGATTTTTTTTAGAATTTCAGCCCCGATTTTTTTTGCACGGTTCGCAAACTGATTTTTTTTTTGTTTGGATTTCAGTCCCGATTTTTTTTGTTACGATTTCAGCCCCGATTTTTTTCAAGGTTGGCAGCACTTTTTTTTTTGGTTAGAATTTCAGCCCCGATTTTTTTTTTAAGGTTGGCAGCACTGATTTTTTTTTTTGTTAGGATTTCAGCCCCGATTTTTTTTTGTAAGTTTGGCAGCATTGATTTTTTTTGTTAGCTTGGCGGCCCTAATTTTTTTTTGTAGGGATTTCAGCCCCGATTTTTTTGTAAAGTTATTATTTTTTTTGTTAGGTTGGCAGATTTGATTCTTTTTTTGTTAGGATTTTTATTTAGGTTGCGGTTGCGGTTAATGTTGCGGTTACGATTACGATTGCGGTTGATGATGCGGTTGATGATGCGGTTGAGGTGGCGATTGAGGGGGGCGGCTGCGGCTGCGGTTGCGGTTCCAGTTGCGGTTGAGGAGGCGGCTGCGGTTGAGGTTGCCGTTGATGTTGCGGTTGAGGCGGCGGTTGCGATTGCGATTGATGTTGCGGCTGCGGCTGCGGCTGCGGTTGCGGGTTGCGGTTGATGATGCGGTTGAGGTGGCGATTGAGGGGGCGGCTGCGGCTGCGGTTGCGGTTCCAGTTGCGGTTGAGGAGGCGGCTGCGGTTGAGGTTGCCGTTGATGTTGCGGTTGAGGCGGCGGTTGCGATTGCGATTGATGTTGCGGCTGCGGCTGCGGCTGCGGTTGCGGTTGCGGTTGCGGTTGCGGTTGCGGTTGCGGTTGCGGTTGCGGTTGCGGTTGCGGTTGCGGTTGCGGTTGCGGTTGCGGTTGCGGTTGCGGTTGCGGTTGCGGTTGCGGTTGCGGTTGCGGTTGCGGTTGCGGTTGCGGTCGCGGTCGCGGTCGCGGTTCAGGTGGCGGCTGCGGTTGCGGTCGCGAGTCAGGTGGCGGTTGATGTTGATGTTGATGTTGATGTTGATGTTGATGTTGATGTTGATGTTGATGTTGATGTTGATGTTGATGTTGATGTTGATGTTGATGTTGATGTTGATGTTGATGTTGATGTTGATGTTGATGTTGATGTTGATGTTGATGTTGATGTTGATGTTGATGTTGATGTTGATGTTGATGTTGATGTTGATGTTGATGTTGATGAGAATTACTGGGCAAATTATTGCCCAAGACGCAAATAATTTTCCGTCCAATAACGGGAAAATAATTGTCCAACGCTGGAAAAGTATTGTCCAAATGCGGGAATAGTATTGTCCAATAGCGGGAAAAGTATTGTCCAATAGCGAGAAAAGTATTGTGCAGTGACGGAAAAAGTATTGTCAAAGGCTGGGGAAACATTGTCCTTTGAATGCAAAACAATTGATCGAGGAACGAAAAGAATTATGCAAATGTAGGCTAAAAAATTGACCAGTGACAGGAAAAGAATTGTCCTGAGGCGGCAAAAGTATTGTCCAATAGCCGGAAAGGAATTGTCCAGAGGCGGCAAAAGCATTGTCCAAAGGCGGGAAAAGTATTGTCCAATAGCGGGAAAAGTATTGTCCAGTGACGGGAAAAGTATTGTCCAGTGACGGGAAAAGTATTGTCCAGAGGCGGCAAAATATTGTCCAATAGCGGGAAAAGTATTGTCCAATAGCGGGAAAAGTATTGTCCAATAACGGGAAAATAATTGTCCAGTGGCGGGCAAGTATTGTCAAAGGGTGGAGAAATATTGTACACTGAAAGCAAAACAATTGATCGAGGCTGGAAAAGTTTTATGCAAATGTAGGCTAAAGAATTGTACAGTGACAGGAAAATTATTGTCCAACAGCGGCAAAAGTATTGTCCAATAGCGGAAAATATTGTCCTATAACGGGAAAAGTATTGTCCAAAGGCGGGAAAGTATTGTCGAATAGCGGGAAAAATAATGTCCAGAGACGGCAAAAGTATTGTCCAAAGACGGGAAAAGTATTGTCCAATAGCGGGATAAATATTGTCCAACAGCGGGAAAAGTATTGTCCAGTGGCGGGCAAGTATTGTCAAAGGGTGGAGAAATATTGTACACTGAAAGCAAAACAGTTGATCGAGGCTGGAAAAGTTTTATGCAAATGTAGGCTAAAGAATTGTACAGTGACAGGAAAAGTATTGTCCAACAGCGGCAAAAGTATTGTCCAATAGCGGGAAAATATTGTCCTATAACGGGAAAAGTATTGTCCAAAGGCGGGAAAGTATTGTCGAATAGCGGGAAAAATATTGTCCAGAGACGGCAAAAGTATTGTCCAAAGACGGGATAAATATTGTCCAACAGCGGGAAAAGTATTGTCAAGTGGCGGGAAAAGTATTGTCCAGTGGCGGGCAAGTATTGTCAAAGGGTGGAGAAATATTGTACACTGAAAGCAAAACAGTTGATCGAGGCTGGAAAAGTTTTATGCAAATGTAGGCTAAAGAATTGTACAGTGACAGGAAAAGTATTGTCCAACAGCGGCAAAAGTATTGTCCAATAGCGGGAAAATATTGTCCTATAACGGGAAAAGTATTGTCCAAAGGCGGGGAAAGTATTGTCGAATAGCGGGAAAAATATTGTCCAGAGACGGCAAAAGTATTGTCCAATAGCGGGATAAATATTGTCCAACAGCGGGAAAAGTATTGTCAAGTGGCGGGAAAAGTATTGTCCAAAAGCGGGAAAATTATTGTCCAATAGCGAGAAAAGTATTGCCCAATAGCGGGAAAATTATTGTCCAATAGCGGGAAAAGTATTGTCCAGGGACGGGAAAAGTATTGTCCAATAGCGGGAAAAGTATTGTCCAGTGGTGGGAAAGGTATTGTCCGAAGACGAGAAAAGTATTGTCCAAAGGCGAGAAAAGTATTGTCAAAGGCTGGGGAAATATTGTCCTTTGAATGCAAAACAATTGATCGAGGAACGAAAAGTATTATGCAAATGTAGGCTAAAGAATTGACCAGTGGCAGGAAAAGTATTGTCCAACAGCGGCAAAAGTATTGTCCAATAGCGTGGAAATATTGTCCTATAACTGGAAAAGTATTGTCCAGAGGCGGCAAAAGTATTGTCCAATAGCGGGAAAAATATTGTCCAAAGGCGGGAAAAGTATTGTCCAATAGCGGGAAAAGTATTGTCCAATAACGGGAAAATAATTGTCCAGTAGCGGGCAAGTATTGTCAAAGGGTGGAGAAATATTGTCCACTGAAAGCAAAACAATTGATCGAGGCAGGAAAAGTTTTATGCAAATGTAGGCTAAAGAATTGTCCAGTGACAGGAAAAGTATTGTCCAATAGCGGGGAAAATTATTGACCAATAGCGGGAAAAGTATTGTCCAAAGGCGGCAAATATATTGTCCAATGGCGGGAAAAATTGTCCAACAGCGAGAAAAGTATTGTGCAGTGACGGGAAAAGTATTGTCAAAGGCTGGGGAAATGTTGTCCTTTCAATGCAAAACAATTGCTCGAGGCAGGAAAAGTTTTATGCAAATGTAGGCTAACGAATTGTCCAGTGACAGGAAAAGTATTGTTCAATAGCGGGGAAATATTGTCCAGAGGCGGCAAAAGTATTGTCCAAAGGCGGCAAAAGTATTGTCCAATAGCGGGAAAAGTATTGTCCAGTGACGGGAAAAGTATTGTCCAGTGACGGAAAAGAATTGTCCAGAGGCGGCAAAAGTATTGTCCAATAGCGGGAAAAGTATTGTCCAGTGGTGGGAAAGGTATTGTCCAAAGGCGGGAAAAGTATTGTCCAATAGCGGGAGAAGTATTGTCCAATAGCGGAAAAGTATTGTCCAATAGCGGGAAAAGTATTGTCCAATAACGGGAAAATAATTGTCCAGTCGCGGCAAGTATTGTCAAAGGGTGGAGAAATATTGTCCACTGAAAGCAAAACAATTGATCGAGGCAGGAAAGTTTTATGCAAATGTAGGCTAAAGAATTGTCCAGTGACAGGAAAAGTATTGTCCAATAGCGGGAAAATTATTATCCAATAGCGGGAAAAGTATTGTCCAAAGGCGGCAAATATATTGTCCAATGGCGGGAAAAAATTGTCCAACAGCGAGAAAAGTATTGTCAAAGGCTGGGGAAATATTGTCCTTTGAATGCAAAACAATTGATCGAGGAACGAAAAGTATTATGCAAATGTAGGCTAAAGAATTGACCAGTGGCAGGAAAAGTATTGTCCAACAGCGGCAAAAGTATTGTCCAATAGCGGGGAAATATTGTCCTATAACTGGAAAGTATTGTCCAGAGGCGGCAAAAGTATTGTCCAATAGCGGGAAAAATATTGTCCAACAGCGGGAAAAATATTGTCCAGAGGCGGCAAAAGTATTGTCCAAAGACGGGAAAAGTATTGTCCAATAGCGGGATAAATATTGTCCAACAGCGGGAAAAGTATTGTCAAGTGGCGGGAAAAGTATTGTCCAAAAGCGGGAAAATTATTGTCCAATAGCGAGAAAAGTATTGCCCAATAGCGGGAAAATTATTGTCCAATAGCGGGAAAAGTATTGTCCAGGGACGGGAAAAGTATTGTCCAATAGCGGGAAAAGTATTGTCCAGGGACGGGAAAGGTATTGTCCAAAGACGGGAAAAGTATTGTCCAATAACGGGAAAAGTATTGTCTAATAATGGGAAAAGTATTGCCAAAGGCTGGAGAAATATTGTCCTTTGATTGCAAAACAATTGATCGAGGCAGGAAAAGTATTATGCGAATGTAGGCTAAAGTATTGTCCAGAACAGGAATGGTATTGTTCAAATGACGGCAAAAGCATTTTCCATGGATGGAAAAGCCATTTCCGTTTGGCCTGCAGCCGGCAAAATTTTTTTTTAATTTTTACTGTACCACAAATAATGTTCGACGAAATTGCCGCTCGCACTCAACACAATTTATGCCTAAAACTTACACTACGTTCTAAAACTATAGGTGATAGAGACAAAGTGATTTCATATTCAGTTTTATCTCGTCGAGATTTATAAATATCACCTAGTGAGTATTATCGCTCAAAAATTGCGTTGAACAGCGCAATCTAACGCTGCGTCACCCCAGGCAGCAGACCGAGAATTCGGGTGCCGCATCACAGAGAAAACTCTGAATATCAGCGCCGACGTCAACGTGATATACAAACGTGGCCCATCGGTGGGTCATGCCGCCCCATGGAACGATATAGCATGGGCCACCGGTGGGTCATGCCGGCGTCAACGTGTTAAAGGATTAATAATCAAATTGAAATTTATTAAAGCACTGTTACATTTAAGAATCAACTAATTAAAATTAAAATTAAATTTAAGTACAAAGGTAGAATAAATATAATTACGTTGTATAAATATTACCTGTTCTGCCTGTATTCGTCATCATAGCAGTACCTTCATGTGACCAGTAATTGGTTAAATAAAGTGGTGGGAATTTTTGGCTCCACGTGGCCGTTTTGCAGAGATCAACCGGCGATTGTCGCCATTTAGGTAATCCCGACGATGACGTTGATATAATGATAGGCTTGTGTACTTGAAAGAGTTTAAAGGTCGATTGAACGGATGTAAGTCATATTTGAACGGTGCGATTATTTATACGTACTTGCTTCTTTTTGGTCAACATTCTTTTCATGTGCAACTTTAGACGAATCTTCGATAAAATGGGACTAAAAATTTGTATTTCACGTAACCGAAAAGTGATGTAAGGATTTCACCAAAATACAGGTTAATTATGTTATTAACCACATGCTTCAGACTTTGCAATGAAGATTGTTGCAGATCGTATAGTTAATGTACGTTTAATATAATTAACGAAAATAATAATAAATTGTATAATACATTAATTTGCGAATATAACAATTACTAATAATATTCCAATCATGTGTAGGATGAACTAGTAACTTGATAATGTATGAAATTATAATATGACTAATTAATAATACATAGAACTGAATAATAACTTGGTACTACATATATAAATAGAATTGTATAATAATTTAATATTACGTAAAATTAAATATTTAACGATATATAAAACTAATATTTTAATATTACAGGAAACGTAAATAATATTATATAGAATTTCCAATTCAATCTTTTTATTCTTAATAAATGATATAATTGAAAAATTAATCAATATAAAATAAATGAAATAAATACAATCAGATATACAATATCAGATATACAATATGAAATAAATACGATCATTATATCTTATATCTTTTCAATAATTGTAGATTATACATTAGATTTTTCTTAAATATATATTGTATATATACCATGTACTAATATTTTAACAAGATACCATATTAAAGACCACTCGATACCATCGATTATTTTTACATTTTCATTTTTTCTAATCATAATCCACGATACTTAATTGACATAATAAATTACACGACCGTTTAATTTTTGTACTTCTCGATGATTATCCGTTATACACATGCCTTGTTTGTTACGTAACATTCGAAACATTTGTGCCTGATTTTCGGAAATCCTAACTGGCTCTGGGAAAACGATCCACGTTGCGCATTCGTTAAACGGATAGGTTGTTGTCGAGCCTAAATACGAATAATAACCAGGTGTTTGCAAGCTTGTCTCATCCAACACAAGCAATCTGAAATAAAATTACTCACATTAAAATGGATAATTAATGGTCATAATGCCAGGTTACTTATATATATATTATTTTCACTTATTAAGAAACATAATAATAAAATTGCGAATTAATATATACTTTATCTTCTAAAAATATTAAATTTAATATTTTACATTAAAATTAACATTTTTACACTTACATATATCAATAAACAACGATTTCTTTTCAAATATTTTGTAGAAAGGCTGAAGATTTGTAAAAGATTTACTCTATATGTACGAATATATTTAAACGCAATAAGTAAAATATATTTGCAATAGATACAATATATAAATCACGTGTCAGAAAAATCAATTGCACGAAGATTATATAAAGATGACTTATACACTGTGTTAGAAAAGTTATGAAAGATATCAAAAATTCTAGTAACGATATTATAATTAAAATATATTAAAAGAAATAATTAACTAATAATCGATTAAACCATTCGAATGAAAAGATATCGAACGTACTTGGAGATAATTGATGAACGAGTCAGGCTGTATAATTCTGTGCAAGTCATCGGTAATTTTGGAAAACAACGGATGCTCGTCCCAAGCAGGAACTTGATAAGCCTGCAGAAAATACGAACATATGGCCAGTCCATCGTGTTTGTCCCAGCAATTGTTAATGTCTTCGTATCTTTTGTTGAAATGTATAGCTTGCGCTTCCATCGTGAACCACGTGCCGTTCAGTGTGTGCTCCGCGCCTTTGCAATTCGACGAACCCCATCGAAACACCACGCTATCAAGTTCGTACACGTCATCTGCCAGAGGGCCACCACGGATCATTGCTGGACTCCTAGTGCCTTCCAGTGTTATTTTAACTAGCCAAGATCGAGTTAATTTCAATATCACTTCGAGTTTTTAAAAGTAACAACCCTTTCGGTTATTATTTCGATTTAATGCATTTTGTAATATCAGAATATTTGAAAGAAAAGAATTATTTTCGATTTGTAAAAGCACCTGGTAATTGGTAACGTTATTTTATTAATGCAAGAACTACGAAATCAGTATAAATTAGTTGTTTCTTTTTATTTTTTATTTATTGCAAACGTGTAGATATTTCTAATAAAATGCGGAATATTTTTCGACTGTAAATATATCATATATATTACATATAAAATATATATACAGGTTATATTGTAATATGTAATATATAAAATATAATTAAATTATTTAATTATTAATATAATTAAACGATATCTAATTATTTTTGTCACACGACCACAATTACTGTTATGTAACGTGTATAATATATAATATATTGTAATATTTAATATATGCTGAGTATAAGTCTAATAATAATATCAGAATTAATAAAATATAAAAATATATAAAATTATCAATGTTAATAAAATATATAAGTTCGGAATAACTAAAATATCGAGTTTCGTTAAGCTAGAAATATAATTCAACGATATCTAATTATTTCCGTCACACGACCGCAATTACTTTTATCTAACGATAGCACGCTTAAATACACGTTGCAGATTCGTGGCCCTAGCACCGAGGCAGTAACTTTAAGGAGCAGTTAAATTTTTATTGCCAATATATCCACAAGGTGGATACAACCCTACAGCCGTAATTCCGTGAAATAAAATAAAATCGATAAACGATAAATTGTTAAACGATATAAACGTTTCCTATAGTCACCTGTGCTGCCAATATTCCGCATTTTAGCGTCGCCATCTTGACTCCAGTGGCCACTCATAATAAGCGCAGGAAACTTTACCCAGACTGCACTGCTTTCATCGATATCGACTGGGGACTGACCCCATTTTCGACCATCCCCTTTCGACAATAACACCAATCAGCGACTTTGGCAGAAAAAAAGAAACGAAGAAAAATTCGCGGGAATAAAAATTCTCACCTGCACACTCCATTTTCTTTCAAATCATCATCGTCCTTATGCAACGTTCCAGAGTCGCTGTTCCACGACCCAGCTTATGTCGCGGAATCTCGTGCACGTTTCCGGTGCACGTCACGATGTAATTTTGCAAACTGTCAATGAGAAATAAGACAGCATCGATCGGTACGTATCGAGTTTGGAACAATTAAACTACGGCTTCCGCGTGAAGTTCGGTCTAGAACGATCGAGCCAATATCCCGTTGGTTATTAATCTCTCCTGACTAGTCAGAAGGTTAGTTTGATGAACGTTTTCAAATCTACAAGTGAAATCCTTGTGTATATGTATGTCTATATGTGTAAAATCGTATGCGATCGCGAGTCTCACGCGGGATACATCGTGTTGAAAATTAATCGTGTAAGGATTGATGAAAATGATAAACGTCTCAGTGTCTGAGTTCATGATCATATGCAGCAGTGTACTCCTCATTTGTAAGTTGATTATTTATGTTTAACGTGGATGTAATATCGATTAATATATATGATATTATAAGATCATAATTATAAGGAATAGTTTATGTAAATACAGGTCGAGGCTAATTTAATATAAATAAATAAATGCGAAACAATCACGCGTTGTCAATAATCCCAACAATGAAAAGTCTGAAAGTGGTCATTTTTATTGGTTTAGTGGATTATAACTTTGTAACTTAATTGTAGCAGGTTAATTGACGTGAGACTAAAAATGGTCCCAAAAGGTTTCTCAGTTTTTAATTGAATATTAATCGAAATTGCAACTAAAAAAATTGGTTATATATGTGAACTTTAACAACCTTATCATGACGCCATGTAATCAATTTTTCGCAAACACTTATATAGCAAAGATAAAAAATGAAAAGCTTCATTTTTTTAAAAATGTGTTCCAAACTTTGTCTTTTCTTTTTTATTCCAATAGTAGAATCTAATTTTAGTTACCTGAATTTTATAATTAGATAATTGCTTATTTATGCAAATGTTAAGATAACAGTTTTATTAAACTGTTGTTGTTTATTAAAACATGAGAATTCAATTATACACTTTGTCAAATTTTCTGTGTATGACATAGAAAATTGTATTAAAAAATTGTTCACCAAAATTTTATAAACTTTCATATTGCAATTTTTGAGGATTTAAATCGAATATGGTGGTGTTTGATAATTTGTTAAAATTTTCTACTTTATTTTATTATTCTACACGTGTAACTACTCGTTACAGTTTTGTTACTGACCGAAGTTCTCGATTGGACCCAATTATTTCCTTGGGTTGAGAACGAATGCCATTTTCCTTCGTTCACATTCGGTTATGCGGACCGCAATGGACCTCACACTTGGAAACTGCAGTATCCTGACAGTAATGGCAGCAATCAGTCGCCAATCAACATTACAACGCAGCTCGCCGTTGTGGTGCAACCATCTGAACCTCTTGAATGGATTGGCTATGATAAAGGACCATTATCGATGACTATAATGAATAACGAAAATAACGGTGCAATTTTTTCACTGGTTCAATGAACAAAATGGTCATTCGTTACATTTCTCTCGTCAACTCGTATTACTATAAATCGTCAACGAAGCTTTGTAAAAATTATTTTTAATTAAAACTTGTTTCATTCTCGTTTCAATTACACTTCTTTTTACGAATTTTTAAAGAGCATCGATCATGGAATTTATTTACATTATTAATAATAGTAACTTAATCCTTACAGGGAATTTAAATTTCCCATCTCAAGGATATTATATAATTATTTTTTGCAGTTTCATAAGAATGTTTTATCACCATGTGTTATTCTTTCTTACAAATTTTATCCTATTAATTTTTGGAAAACTTTTAATTAAAATCTCTTCTTATTACTTTACTAACCGTAACTTTACTTCCAGATTATCTTTATGCGAAGAATTTTTCAAATTCTCGTCAACAATATTAGCATAGCAGAGTTTATAATTACATCTCGTTAACACTCTTCAAATTTCATGAAATTTTCCTGTCATTAAAAACCCGCGTTTTCTCTTTAAATTCTTCAAAATTTTTTAAAAATTTCCCGCGCTAACGATGTTACTTTATATTACGTCCTGTTAATTATACTTAGAAGCTCTGTAAAAATTTTCTACTATTGAAATTATATTTTTCATTAGAAATTTTTAAATAATTACTAATTAAATGTTCATCGTAATTATGCGTGCTTTCGATAACGTTGATTTATCTTCCAGTGGTGATAAATACAGTGTGGAGCAATTTGAATCGGCCATATATTCAAGGTGGATGTTTGACTAACATTTACGACCTCTGCTCGATGGTGTTTCATTGGGGCCAGTCGCACGAGGAAGGCAGCGAGCATACTTTAGATTATGTTCGATACCCTATGGAACTGCAAGTGTGGCACATAAAACGAGGTTTTAACTCACTATTGGAAGCAATCGAAGCTAAAGAGAACGACGGCATATTGATCGTCTCGTTCTTTTTTCAGGTAAAGTTTCTTCGAAATTTTTTACGAGCTTAAAAAATAAGGAATAAAAGTGTATATATACATCTTATTAGTTGTATTAATTAGTTATTTAAATTTCATTTAGTGAAGAAAAATGTAAAATGCAGGAAATATAAATATATAAATGAAATATGAAAAAAGAAAGTGATAAAATAAAATATATAAAATAAGTAATAAGTAAAATATATAAAATAAGTTATATATAAAATATATACAAATATATAACTTTATGTAGATACTAATAATATTAATAATTGACGTTATAAATTAATAATTGATATTAATGGTGATATTACGCTTGGTATTATAATATAAGAATAAATGACATTAATGAGAAATAGAAAAAATATTTGAGAGCCAAAATTAGATAGATTTTTTATTTATTTATTTTTAGTAATACACGACTTTTTTGCAAAACATAATGCATCTTGCACATTATTTAAAAGTACACGTTCGTTATCAAAAAGTTTGTAAACCAACTCAAAAATAAAAATCTGTAAGTAATATCTTACTACATAAAGCTAAAGTTACAAATATTCAATTCATAGTAAAATTTAATAACTATAAAGTATTATTTTTAAAAAATATGAAATATTTAATGGGAAAACTTTAATGCTTCTCGATATAAGTACATTAACCGTGAGTTTTATTATTTACCTACGCTACTGACGATAAGGACTTTATTACTTACTTATACTACTGACGTTCGAGCGCCGTATTACTTACTTATATTACTGAATCTTATATCCTAATCAATATTTTTACTTCGCTCGAATAGAATCCGTTTAAAATTGGATTAAACCAAAATTATAAAATTTCGAAAATTTTTTAAATATTTTATATAATATTTATGAAAATTTTTATTACTGAAACTATTTTTATGACTAAAATTTTTAATTAATTATTCCAAGTAGTTTTATTAATTTTGTCTTGGATGCACTTCACAGCATACTGTTTCAAACTGTTTAAATTAATTTTAAATCATATTCAAGTTCAATTTTTGACCAATTTTTAACACTTATAGATTACAAACGCAGACAATCCTTATTTGGATCACATAGTGACAAATTTATGGCGAATTGTTCAACCAGGATCAAAAGTATACGTTCCCCCTTTTCCATTGCTATGGATTTTCCCGACTTTCCAGAAGGACTATTATACATATAGCGGTTCGTTCACTCAACCACCTTGCAGTGAAATCGTTACATGGATCTTGCATCCTGAACCGATCGCTATATCACCTTCTCAGGTAAACTGATATTTCATAATGCTTATTTACAATTCTCGTGTAATTGCCAGCATAAATTTTCATTACAGGTCGCGCAATTTCGAAAACTCTGCTCACCAGATGGCCCTATTTTGTTTAATTGTAGGCCTGTCCAACAAGTCAACGAACGTACCGTGTATTTTTATGCATAAAATACATCATGGAATTATTCGTGTCAAACTATAACCTTATGAATAGTCAATTATCTCGTGTAAAATTTCTAATTGTAACATATACATGTATATAAAATATCTGTTGTTAGAATTAATTACAATGTAACGAGATTTTTTATTTTATTATTCTATCATCTGAAATAAAAATTGCTAAATTTTTGGAAAGAGAATATTATTCTTCTTAAATTAATAACATTGTCAAACAAATTTTATTTTCTTCTCTGATCTATTATCTTCAGTTTCCGAAAAAATCCTAATTTAATTTCTTTCGGGTTTTAATTCCTTTTTTTTTTTATTTTTAGGTTCTAATTATTTTTCTTTTTTTATTTCCATTTTTTGGAATATATCGACTTTGAATTATTTTTGTTTCATCGTGAGGTTGTTCATTTTGTTTGACTTATCTCTGTAGTTTATAATTGGTTTTGCCTTTATTTTCTTTCCTCTTACTAATCCGTTTCATTTCAGGGTTATATATCTTCGTCTCAGGTTTTTAGCGTTGCGACAGTAGAGTAATAAGTTTTGGTATACCGGATCAAAGACCTTTTTGTAGGACACGAAATCTAATAAACCATCAGTAGAGTCTCTTTAACTTCTTTCATTCCAAGTTAGATTAGATTTATTATTATCTTTGAAACGAACATCTCCAGTAGAATTATGCCATTAAGGGCGCATGTCCAAGTCTCGACATGTAGGCACCTCTACGTGGTGAGACTTGGTAATTTGCTATCATTTCCAAAAGAATAATTTTTGGTATACGATACCAATCAAACAGCTATGTTCCAAATTTAATATATTTCCTACCTTATATTTCTTATAGGACTAGAAACTTCCATCATAAACATTTCTCGAAAGAAACTATAGTTTATAAAATCCTTAAATGCGAGACTTCAAATGATAAAATAATGATACACCCTGTGTATCATTACACCCGACACACGTTTTATTATTCCTTACATCCAAAACTGCGCAGTGAGCGTGAAATAAATATACCACGTACAGAGAACAATGATCTTTATTATTTCCCTACTATACTTATCTTACGAACGCACCAAACATTTGTCAACGAATTCCACCGGGAAATAAAAGTGTAACAAAGTCAAAATCCGCTTGTCGGTACATCATCTATTTGGCACGAATTATTGTAACAAATATACCCGTTCTTTCTGCCTTCCCCTGAACGTTGTTCGCGAACATAAACAGAAGATAAAAAGATATTACTTCCCTATCGACGTTGCGGTCGCTATGGCGGAGGATACATACATCATTTGTTCGTTACCTTTGTATCTGGACACGAGTCGATTTTTCTTAAGCTGCTATTACGCGGGCTACGAACTCCTATCACACACACATATACATCGACGCCGCATGCGTTTACACATCGACAGTGTACTCCCGGTAAAAAGATCGCAAGGTAGCTTCGAAGGTACCCGCTTGCCAATGTAAGTACTTACATACGTAAATCGCGTAACTTCTCGCAAGAAGACATCCTACGAGTCTCCTCGTGGTTGTTACGCGTATTTATAGATCCATATTTACAGATCCACCCGTAATCAGACATATACCACCGCGACGTGGCAAGTATATTAGCCAGAACGCGACGAGTCGTACCGGAAGTGCTACTCGCAGACGGTAGAAGAGGGTAACGCTTTATTTACACAATCTTATAGACCTCTCTCTTCTCTCTCTCGAGATAAACCTACGACGAAACACACATAAGGGACGGGTATGGCTTGGAAGGTTTCGAGCAAGCACAGCTTTTCTATCCTACGATAAGTTTTGCAACCATCGAGCGTTCTTGAGAAATGAGGAGGATCCCTTGGCCAGATGACTCGGTGATGATTCAAGCCCCTTGACGAGAATTTCCTTTACAATTTTCCTCGCGATGTCCGGTTACAGCCACTGTGCAATCGCCGCCTTCATCGCAGGAATCGTCGGTTGTGTACGGTTGAAACATCGAAACAACGGTCTGACTTCCGCGCGAACCGAACGTGAACTGGAACTTGCTTTTTCTTCCGCTTTGTGCATCTGGCATCCACGACTCAATCCATTTGCATGTCCCTTATCGTTCGACAAAGGAAAGCCGAGGTTATTATACCGAATGTCTGAAACATACAATGCCTGATCAGATTCCGCAGTTCTTCTACGGAAACTAGAAACTCCGTTTCACGTGTATACCAGACACGCGTGTGCACGTGTGTGGATGTTATATCCGGCTATTTCTCGATACATACGCAAGTATATATGCGCGTATTGACATATCCATATTGTATTTCGTATGATTTTTGGTGTACAGGGTGTTCCAGCAATAGTAGTATAAACGGACAATGATTTTACATGCAGAAACGAATAAAAAGAAAAATATAAAATTTTTCTGATAAAATCGACTTTCAATATTCATCGAGTGCGCGTGCACTTAGCTATGGCTTATATGAATAGACCATCGATACGAGAACAAAAAGGGAGGGATAATTCTACATGAAAGTACAAATCGAAAATATAAAATAAAATTTTATCATTCGAAGTTTCATTTCCAAGAAAATTAATTGAATATTCACCGAGTGCCAGTGCACTTAAATACAGTTTTATAGATAGATGAGTATTAATGGTACAATCGAGGAGGGGATGATTCTATATGAAAGAACAAATCGATAAAGAAAGAATAACATTTTTTCATTCGAAGCTTCGGTTTCGAAAAAATTGAGATTAAATATTTACCGAGTGCGCGTGTATTTATTGTTATTTATGATTTATATGTATAGACGATCGATATATGGGTATGGTAGAATCGAGGACGGGGTGGTACTACATGAAGGAACAAATCGAAAATAAAGAGTAAAATTTTTTTATTCGAAGCTTCGTTGACGAGAAAATCGACTTTGAATTTCCATCTTTTTACACTTATGTAAATAATTTTGAATACCAGATGACTTGTTTAGATTAGATAATACTACTTATGTGTATTATTTCTATCATTAATCTGGTTTTTATTAGGAAATAATCATATTTTTAATATCATTTTTGTTGAAATTGTTTTTATGTGTAATGAAACCTGAATTTTATAAAGTGCAGTAGTATATAAGTGGTCTATTGTTATCGTTGATGGAAATTTGTTCGTTTAAGAAAATTTTATTGTTACTTGCAATTTAGAAAGTCGTATATTTATTATACGAATTACTTGAGTTAGTGTGTTTAGGATATTACGTGAAATAAAATACGGACAGATTAATACACGTGAATGCAATCACGGGTGCACGTGTAACCGAGTAAAATACGGATATATTAATTACACGCGACACACGTGTCTTCAATACACGTTCAAAGTCATAATCTCTACTGGAAACGTACTTGTATACCAGCCATTGTCATACCCAGGAATACTAAGGTGAAGCTCTCGTACTGCAACCAACTTGTAATTTTACCGAGACAGCCCTACAAACATTTTACGATATAAGCTGAGGAAATTAAAAAATAGAAACGATTTTTAATACCATCTATAACCAGAGATTTCTTTGTTTATAAGAAAATTAATTTATGAATGGTTAAAATATTTTCAGTTTGGCAAATTAAAAATCTATAATTGCTTACGATTTTTAATACCATCTACAACCAGAGATTTCTTTGTTTATAAGAAAAATAAATTAAGAGTGGTTAAAATATTTTCAGTTTGGCAAATTAAAAATCAATGATTGCTACTAACTTTTTTCCAGTCCCATAATGGAGGTGTATTAAAATTTCAATCAAATTATTTTTAATGCAATTTGTATCATATTTATACCATATGTACATTTATATATTACATTTATATTTTAAAATGTTTTTATACTTATATTTATATTTTTATATTTTTTATTTTTATATATAAATATTAGACAATATTTCATCTTTCATAAATCAGAATTGTTAAAGATGGATGATTGTCTGGTATCTTTATACTAATATAGTGATAAGTTAGAAAAATATAATAACTGAAATCAATTCTTTTAAACACTCATACATGGTCATATGAATTCGAAATCACAGAGGAATAAGCAACAAGAAAAAGAAAGAAAGAAAATACTTCTAAGTATTTCAAAAGATGAAATGAAATGTTAAATATTTGAATTTAAATGTTTATTAACGTTATGGATAAAATCATTGATCAAAACAGCGTTAAAGAACGCAGACATAAATTGACGAGGATAACTTCGTTTCCCTCGAAATTTTATCAAGTCAAATTACGCCTGTGCTTTTTTGTATTTTTTTGTACGCTCAGCTTTTATTCAGCTAATTGGATGAAAATCGATAGCCATTTTGGATCGGGGCTATAGAGTCGTCAGCGATTTCGATTATTTAATTAATTAAAAGTGATTCATTTGGCAAGTGGAGTGTCCCAGTTCAAACCTCGATTTACCAATTCAATAAATTCATCCTTCTCCCGCCCTATGCATGTAAGAACCTCATAAATATGCAAAACGTAAGAAGCAAGCATTCACCAGTTGTCAACGACCTCTTCGTATCAGGTAAGATCGATGAACGTTACTTTCGAACGTAACAACACTGGAAACGTACTATACAGTCTCAATATAGTTCATTGTACCTATATTCGAGATATTTCGATAGTTACGTAATTGCCGTGAATGCAGGAAAATAAAGAGATAAGTATTATTAGATATATTCTATTAATTAACTTTACAAATTGCTATTTAATTCCAATATCTTACGATAGTTATATAATTGCCACGAATGAAGAAGAATTAAAAAAAAAGAAAATAACTATTGTGTCATATATTTGATTAATTAATTTTGCAAATTATTATTTTATTCTAATATATTACGATAATTTCATAATTGTCATGTATACTGGAAAATTTAAAAACAAAAATCTAGTAGATATATTCGATTCATTAATTTTTCAAATTATTATTTTATTCCAATAAATTTAAGAGGTCATTGCATCTAAGTTATGGAGACTAAAAAGAAAACGAAAAGAATATGTCAAAATGAAATATTGTTTTATACATGACATTAATAATGACGAATAATATAAGATATTTATAGGAGAAAGATTCTGATATCTCAAAGAAAGAATTGTATCGTAAGAGAGTACTTTTATAAAATGATAATTGTGAAATGTTTCTTTACGTCTGAGATAAGAAACGAATTAAAATGTAAGTGAGAAATATGATCCTGTCTACCCTTTACATAGCTCTCAACAGAGATAGTCTAACCTTTGAGCGCTAGTGGCATCTAGTGGCTTCTGTGATAGTTAAGAACCTTACAGAAGGAATCCAAGTAGTAAATACCACCATTTGTACAACTAGATACTGGTAGTCTAAAGCCGTTAAAAATTTTTAATTTAAAATCGTGACAACGAAATTGTTCTTTAAGAAGTCAAGTAAGTAACGTTTCATTTGTGTAGATGATAGTGTTTTAAGCTTACCGTTTAGGTTATATGAAAGTACGTTTACTTGAAAGTATATACTTCTTCTACTTAAAATAGTAAAATAATAGTAAAATATAAAATAATAATAATTAAACTAAAGTAAAGGCTTAAGTAACTGTAATATTTTTGACTGATCAGTGACGAAAATTCTGGTTATAGAAGGTTAAATTACTTATACCTTAGCATGTTAACAGTGATCACTCTAACCTATAAATTATTTACAAAATTTATTGATTTCTTGAGGGCGATGAGGGAGATGAAGGAGGCAAAGTGTGAGGAACAAAGTAAAATTTGATACGAACGTAATTAGCAAATAGCTTCATACTTCTTTGTCATGATTATCTTTAGTTTTCAACGTTATATTTCTTCTTGTTTTATGCGCGTTTTAGCTCCTCTTTAATTCCACGTATTTGGAAACTAAAGCCTTCTGTTAAAATCTTTTTTTTCTTGTTTTAATTCATATTCAGTAAAACATTCAATCTTCTCTGACTTATTCATTATCTAACTGACTCTCGCAATCTGCTAATGGGGTAAAATGAAAAGATCGTAAAAACGTTTTAGAGAAGTATTCCGCGAAATTCAAAAGTGGCAAGACTATCGTACAATGGATTTTCGAAAATAAAATCGCAAAAACTACCCAAGCTTTTATTATTTTTACGATTTTTTGTCTCGCTAAGTCTTAAACGTTTCACTTTGCCCCAGATTCTGCTCCGTTATGAAAAGTGCCTATTTTGTTGCGAATTATATTACACTTTCGAGCATGCGCAGTTTATGTAGCCATGTTTAAATGTGTCACGTTAATTTCTTACGCTAAGTTGCATGCGAAATATGAATTACGATGCCATATTATAATTACAGTAGTCAAGATAGAAAATCACGAAAAAAAATAAACAAAAATACTTCTGTTTCTCAGGTTGTAATTATATGATTTATTGCGATTACACATGAAATAAATAATACAATTTAAACGTAAAAGCTGAAAGTAAAATTGATTACAGATTATGATATGCGAGAAAATAATTCCTTTACGTTTCGTTATATCGAGCAATCTATCTATTGTAAAATAATTCGATCATAAATTGAATATAACTGTACCTCTTTATGCCGATATCCATCGTGTCCTTCTTTATCTTCAATCTGACATGCTGCTTCGTCTTTTGGCTTCGGATTTAACCACGGTTTCTCGGTCTTTTTCACGACGAAACAAACGTTTAATTAACGTTAACGTGAACAAAATTGCACGTGAATCTAATTACTTACATATTTGTGAAACACTCTTGACACGACGCTCATTGGACTTCCTGTATCCGTTGCCTGCGAAGCAAAACAAACGTTACGTATCTCGGCTGATTATTTTTCCACGATTATTTACAACAAACATGAAGTCTGAAATAATATTTGCCAACGATAAATCTTATATTTACACTTCCGTTTAATCCTTGTATCATTCACAATTAAAATGTATTATTTTTGAAATAAGAATTATGTGTCAAATCGTTATTTGACACGTTTTCTGTTCAAGATATATGTAACTTGTCAGCATGAGAAAATGAATATGAATCTAACGAGTGAATTTTTAATCAAATGTTGTATGAGCCTGGTGAGTTTGCATTTGAAAGGAATTTGAGTCTAATCATAGTGTAATAGCTCTATTTTCCGGAACACAATGATAAAAATACCGTACACAAATTCTCGTTATTAGCTGGAAGTGTCACATCTGCAAATAGCATTCTATTGTACCATTTAACAATGAGAGTGAACAGGAAACGTGGGGATCAAATGAAACAGAGCAACAAAACACTGGCATGTGCACGAGATCAATAATAACTATTTAAGCACGTCAGACTATGCTGTCAAAAGTATGGATTTCAAGAGCATCGAAGATGATCAAAGAGAACACGGTATTACTTTTGCTTCTGTATTCTCCTTCCTGTCAACATACCAAACTCACACAGTGTCATCCAAATATTCACACTCAGCAATAAAAAGGTCGAATCTAATCTTTTAAAAATAATAATCATCACTGACAGTGTCATAAATATTATTTAATGGTAAATTCAAAGAAATTTATTCTAATAAATAGCTCATAAGCCTTTAACTTAATATAAATTTGGCTCGAATCATTTTCATCTGTCGCTGCTCTAGATTGATTTTGGTATCAAGTCCTACAGTCTATATTTTGATACCAAATTTACACCAGAAGTGGACCAAGCTTTGGTGCCATAAACTATCATTCCAAATATTGGTACAAGCCTCGGTGTGTCTATTGATTTTGACGTTAACATAACATGGTAACCAGATTCACCATCAAATTCGATAACATTTTGACGACAAAATCTCGTTACCATGGATTTGAATGCCAGGATCATCGTCTTCTGATTAAGCTAATAACATACAGTGTCCAAAAAGATTGGGATCGAACTCGTGCTACGTGTAACGTAAGTCAGACAGGATAAAGAATTTTCTATCAATTATATAGGTTTCCTGGATATCGAACAACGTCAGTATGGATGTTGAAAACGTACAAATCAAAACACGAATGGGAAAGACATTCGTTTTAAATGCGTTTCCGAAGTACACTTTCAACGTTTGACGAGATGCGAAACGGCGAGAAGCGAAATACAAAGGGGAGGTGCAATTATATTCTCAAAATAAATCGGTTTCCAGTACCTCTGTGTTTCTTAAAATGCAGCACGTGAGAGGGACCTGCTTCCTGCTCCCCGAAATCTGCTTGTCCCTCCACCAGGCTGTGCCATTGTAGTCCTCGTATCCATGTATTCCGCAGCAATTAAACTGCAATGGAATCACTCGTATGCTCTTTGGACCATCGTAATATGCCTCGATGGATATACCATGTCGGGCATTAGGCGTCCCTCAGGCGCGAAATAAAATTTGCATTGTGCAGTTTTCCGATCTCCTTCCGTTCAGGAAGATACGAAAGACGGCCGCGGAAATGGACTTTGAAATTTCCGCGGGAAATCGAGTCGAAGTGATCGATCAAATTCGCGAAACATCGCGGCGATCGTGTGGAGATAAATGGGGGATTATATTCACGTGAAGCCAATGAAAGGTGCCTGTCGAATAGATAAGTCTCGTAATCTCGAAAAATCGATCCTGGATATAAGGATATAAGGATATAAGGATTTATAGGTTTTTAAGATCTAAATTTCGAGAAGTATTGTTTATATAACATTAGAATTAGGAGTTTACGTGAACTGCGTCAATTGAGGCACTTAAAGAAATATATACCTTCCTCGAGTAATAAATGATTTAAAAGAGAGTATATAGGTCATAATTATTTCACAATTACAAAGCCATAATACCAATAGCGTGTGATTGGTCGAAGAATATTTGGTATAGGTATAGAGGAAGAATATTTGGATCGTAGATGTAGAGCAGAAGATTCTATAGTGGAAAATGAAAGAAAGTCATCCATCTTGGTATACTAACATAGTTGCGCGCTCTGTCGGTCAATTAAAGTACTAACATCGGTGTGCTTTGTTTAAAGAAAGACTTGCTGATTATTTTATTGGTTTTTGTAGGTACTTTTGGATATCTATCGTTATTATGATATTCAATTTTATAAATTTAAAACACTGTTGAAGTATTTATAATTAATTTACAAATTTAATTGTAGGGTAATTTACTTGCTGTTTGGTTTGTTATAGAATGATTAACCCTATACACTCGACGATTTTTTGGCTAGAGAAAATTAGAAATTTAAAGATTTTCTGTTGACGATATTTTCTTGAACAGTAAATAAGGAATCGTACAATAATTAACTGAAATTTGATATATTAATTAATAATCTTCAATATTTTATTAAATAGTGACTAAGGAGTGCCTCTCGAGTGTGAAGGGTTAATATTGACTATGATCTATGATGAAATATATTTATTGGATTGTGGACCTATGACTATCACTTCCTGTACTTCTTATTTCATATTACTATCATTATTATCAAAAGTAATGTAAGGAATATAAGGCGTGAATATAAGAAGTAATATAAAACGAATGATCAGTGATGAAAAAAGATTAGTTTGAATCCGGAATCAGAAGATTGGTTGTTAGCTTAATTTCTCGTTGTACTTTAGTCCTAACCTCATTTTAGCTCGTAATAAATATACGTATTTGAGAATCAAACAACATCCTTTATTCTTTCATACCAATCATTGAAACCATACGGTAATATAACTTAAAACACTCGACGTTAGCATACCAAGATGGTTGAAAACCAGTTTTCCATCTCTTACTCTGCTCGCAAGTAGACATCGCGTGTTAGATCCATAGTTTGGATCGAATGCTGAAGATAATAACATGGACAGGGATGTAAGACTATAGCTCATAGCTTTGAGTAGACGTATCTCTGAATGTATCTCCGAAACATTTGCATAAGATGAAAGCGATAGAGAAGCACAGACAAAAGGAAACTGTGCCTTGTACGAACCATTGTACAGGGTGTTATCCAACCGTTGTTACAAGTCGAAAAGGGATCTACACGAATAAATGTCACTCTACATTCTCCATTTAGCTTTTTCGCGTAGATTCGCATCTTCTCGACTTGCACAACTCGTTTAGCAACATCTAGTACACAGATCGAATACATGCATGTACAATAAAGGCTCTGTTAGAATCGCGGACATTGTCACGGAGCAATTAGACAGCAGTTACAGCCATAATCACGGATTAATCGTACAATCGTACATTCGCTGGACGTCGTCTATTTACCCGATGACCACGTACGGTAATCCAACTCCGAGATTCAACAATCGATCGCAGTTATTAAGCGGACAGTTGTACCTTGTACTGCGCAAAGTCGAGACTATGGCTGAAGGGGATGTCACTGGTCGGTTCATCGCCATAGTCATCGGCCAGCTTGCTGAATAGTCGCTCCTCTAACCCGGAAAGTATCCGGAATGTCATTAGCCCACCGACAGCTGCTGTCACGAGCTCTGTGACGATCAGTGCCACGAGCATGCTCATATACTGCGGATAGAAACGCAGAGTGAATCTTTGGCTCCGATTATCTCGGATTCTGGATTAAACGGTTCCGACGAACTTACAGCGGCCAGTATGCATTGATTCCCGTGAACAGCAGCTCGACACCCGAAGAAACCAACCGACAACACCGCGAAACCGAGGCCAAGCAGGCTGTAAGCTATCAGGTTAATGGTTTCGTGCGGCGCCGCGTCGGGCATGAAAAGATTTAACAGGTGTCCTTTGCTCGATTCCAACAGCAAGCATACTCCTATCAGCAGTACTGTACCCCCGGCCAACTATTGAGTAAGTTCTTTTTATGTAGCTCCAACACGAGCACTATACAAGGTTCTTTATGTAACTTGGCAAAGAGACGCTACATTGATCCGAGGATTAAACCGTGTTCGATTATTCACAATTATTGGAATTTTATATTTGACAATGCGTGGTTAGGTTCGCGTGTTCTATTAGAAAGGCTGATTAGATTTTCATTAAAACTGAACGATGCTACTTTCAATCGAGCAATTCGTGTAATTAAGTTGCAAGTGGAAATTGGAATCTTTTTTTGAAGATTTCGTTTAACCTCAAAGCGATGACGTATGTAAACATATCAAATTGACTCTTTATAGATAATGATGTATTGATGTTAAATTGACTCCGTATCGATAAAGATCTGAGTATCTACTTAGTAGTATACTTGTAGAAGTGCAACGTCGATATAATGTATATTATGGTTCGGGTTATGGGGCGAGGCCATCACCGTCGTTTCTTTTCTTTTTTCTCTTGTTTTCTCTTCGGTTTTTTAATTCATTGCTGGACCTCATCGCGACAACCGCGTGTATTTCTTTTAACTAATGAAACTATTTATTTTTGTTATAAAGTTCTTTACTTTGTTACACAATCCTACTATACAGTAGTGTCGCACATTTTCCATCGTGTACACGTGGCCGTACGAAGACCCAGGTCAATTGGAAAACCCTTGGCGATAGGTCAGAAACGTTGGAAAGCGTGTGCATGGTGGAAAAAAAAATGTAAAAAGATAAACACTGCATTGTCAGTTAATTGAAAGTTTATGGAGAGTTAGTTGAAGTCAATCGTATCCTCGTAACTCTTACAATTTATTTAATAAATAACCATCACCCCTATCAATCACCCACTCTAAAGTACTTCAAAATCTAAAATCTAAATATACGTCAAAATGACGTCATGTCAGTAGTAACGATACGAAGTCAATTTGACACCGACGTCAATGTGACGTCAGTACCGTGAAAATAGTGGTAACCGTTTGAAATTAAACTTCTCGATGAGAAAAATCAACATTTTCTCGGTGTTTTCTTCTCATCGAATCTTAGAAATAATTTATTTCTTGTCTTCTGAGAGATGTTCAAGGAAAATGTACACGCGTACGCGTGATTGAAGATTGTTGGTTAAGAGTATTGCAGCGTTATTCAAAGTTTGCTGAAGTTGAGAGTTAAATTGATTAATGTACTCGAGCATGAAACACTTTTCAACTTAACCGTTGAATCCATTACCGAACCAAGTTATGGCATAAGCGCCCATTAAACTTGCAACTTATAATTTACTGCTTCTTTCGCGAGTTACTATACGAGAGGGTAGTTTGACGAAAGCAGCGACTATAACTCACGACCACGTGCACGTGTAGCGGATATATTCGTGCGAGAAGAAAGGGATACAGGTTTTAAAACGGTTCGTCATCGGGCCTTTTCCCTTTTGTTCCTTTCATCGATTCAACGTTGCATCTCGATCCAGTTACGTGAAGTACCCTGTATATTTTAATGACAATGCACCTAGCTAATGGTGTTTAATTGTCGCAGAATTGTGAAAAGCTTTAGCAAGTGGGTTCTTACTTATACGGAGTTTAACGGTACTGCTTACGAACGTTATTTACAACTGTTTTCTCGCATCTGATAATCCACGCGAGGTCTTCTTTGCAAACGGCCTCTAATTTGCTATTCACAAGGTACTGTATACAAAGCTCTCGAGGGCGAATATTTTCCATAACTTTGAATATTTTCTCGATTGTTTCTAAATAATTAATGCGCGTTGCAAGAAGTGAAGCTGCTTTCTATTAAGGTTACTTGTGATATATAAATAACATTTATATTGTTCCGATTAGAATTACGACACATATGTTAGAAAAAGTTTCAAAAATAAAAGCATCTATGCAAGGAAAAATTGTAAAGTTGTTTATGCAACGATCCTATGTCTATGTATGGAACTGTGCAAAAGTTTTTCGGCCACTTACATCGGTATCTAGTAAGTAGAATTAAGTACAACTTAAGGTACAACTGTTAGAGATCATGATTATATTCGTTATTTAATTGTGTTATTCAAATTCGAAGAAATTTGCGCATATTGTTATTGAAATCTAATTATCGCGTTTAATAATACTGTTTGTGGAAATCACGGATTTTTTAGAGTATTATACGAGTGTCGAATTTCGCGTCTCGTATCATATGGTGAATATTGTTGAAATAGATATACACGTTTTCAATTTTGAGATATTACTGTTCAAAAATTTTTTAATAAATATGTAACTTTCATTAACGAATAAGCTAGAATTATTAAAAATTGTGACGTTTCGCTTTTCAACGTCGAATATAAAAATGATGATAAATTTTAAACGTTATGAGTCCTTTTATTATGTCATACTAAGCTTGCCAAAATTTGTTATGTGAGGTCATCGTAATCTTTTATTGCATTGTACGTGAAACTCAACAATTTTTGACTGACATATAAGAATTTACAAAATTTTTAAACGTTTTTAGAGAGGGTTATTGCAATTTTTTATTGTATTGTATTGTATTATATAACATTATATTATATTATCAAAATTTTTGACTGTATTATGTAATGATCGTCACGATTTTTAATCATCTTGTAGAGAAGATCATTACTATTTTTTATCGATGCGTAAGGAATTTCTAAAATTTCATAATGCCTTCTAGAAATATTGTTAAAATTTTTTTACTTTAATATATAAGGGTTGCCAAAATTTTTATCTATTTTATAAGGAAAATCATTACAATTCTTAATAGCGCGTTATATAAGGATTATCATTTCCTATCATTTTATATCGCAATCACTAAATTTTTTATCGTGTTGTGTGGTGGCTGTCAAAAGTTGAAGCTGTGTTATATAAAAATCTATAGCAATTTTTCACCAATACAGAATACCGCTATAAATAGTAAATTAAAGATAAATATTTTTCGTTTATTAAAAAAAGTTCAGTAAAACATTATTTAACAATACTTTTGAACTAACTATTGCTGTTAAAACGACAACAAAGAGATCACGCAATTTCTAATAAATTCGTAATTAATTAATATTCTAATTTAGTACCAAAATATCCTTGACATAATTTATGAAGCAATAAAGCATTTCTATCGATGAATGGCGTGAAATTTTTGCATAGTACCATATAAATAAAAAATTCTACTTAGTTTATTATACATAAAATCTCACTATATAAAATTAATGCTAGTTTCAACGTAAATACCATCTCTTTCGTTTTATTATGAACATTCAATTCCTATTTATATTCTATCTATCTATTAATAATTACAGCGAATAATAAATACGTTAAAACTAACTTCTCTTGCAAGTCGTTCAATTTTTGTCAGAATTTACATTACACTGGTTTATTTACTGTTATTGAACTTTCTAGGTGATTGGCCTTATTGATACACGAGTAGTTTATTATTAGCCACACCGTGTGCAATATTCCTTGTTTACGCTTTATCAGAAAATGCCGAGGCTCTATATAAATTACCGAGTTGTTCCTATTTTCTACGCGAGAAAAACACTTTCGGATCCACGACTCGCGTCTGACGCGAAAATCCTCGTAACAACCGGAAAATATGTCTCGATGTATCCTCGAATATAACCAATAACCAAACGATTAATACTTTACCCATATCAATAAGTTGAACGTGAATAGAACGACTTTCAAGTACTTCATGCCGATCGTTTTCAAGACATCAAATAGTCATCAATCTGCAAAAACAATGCCACTCCTGTGAATAATCTCGAAGCGTAAGGCCGTCCGATTTTATCTCGCGGCATCGAAACATAACCTAAAAAACGTTTGGTAACAGCGCGACATCTAGCGTGCGAGCCGCTCAAGCGTGCTACTTTTAATTAATACGCCCGCGCTGTTTCATTTCCACCCGTTCCACTTTTCCAATATCGGCACCTCCGTTCGTCCCGAGCGCGCGGCAACAATCTTCTCTAAAAAGCGGCAGTATCGACGAAACGAGTTTTAAAAACCATGTAGATGCACACACACCCTCCTCGAGCCACTCGCGAAGATGAAAATACCGTGGCGCCTGAGCCCGACGCGATGCAGTTAAACGCGGCAATCTCGCGATGTTCCGAATCACGCGACAAAGGAGCGAAGGAACAGCGGGGGAAACGGACGTTTAATCGAACGATCGATGAAATCTACGACGCCGGGACGCAACGTTGTAACACGATCGAGAGATAAAAAGCTGTAATCGCGGGGCGGGTTTACGAGGGCAAAGGACAGATTGACTTATTTAGGTCAGATCAACCGTCGAAAGACGGACAAAGAAAGGGCCTTTAGAAATCTCCGTTTCACTCTGGGGATGCAATTATAACTCGATGACGGACAATGGACGTCGCCGAAAGGGGACACGGAAATTACTGCGAAGCAGATATCCCCTGACGCACTGAAACCTGTTTGAACCGCCCGTTTCGACGGTCGACTCTATCTCGGTTAATGTATTAGCCGCGCTGGAACCTCGTTACCGATCGAGATCAAACGCCACGTCGAAATTCTCCGGTCGATAATACCGTCTCGCGAGAACGGCCAGTCGATCGATATCACGGATTACAATTAATTTCGTCAACTCGAATAAATTAATTAAAATCGTTCCCGATCCGCGGTAATTACACGTAACGCAGCGTAACAACCACATACATTCCGTCGCGCGATTCGAAAATAGATCGCATGAAAGAGAGAAAAAAAAAAAAATCGACGAAAACTAAAATCCCGAAATCGCACACGAAGCTCTCTGTCACGTTTCCTCGCCATGATGACGACGGAAAAATTTATCGTTTCGATCTAGATACCACGCATGCTGGTGGTGAAGGAACGAGCTTATGAATAACGAACTAGACATCTATTACGTTACTTGCCGTATTACCAGTGTCAGCAGTGTAAACAGGCTGTGCCAGAGGGATAGGCGGTTGCTGGGTCCTGTTGATTCTCCTGCTCCCTGTTGACGCTCTACTCAGCGAGAAGAAGGGCGGGAAACCGAGCGCAAAAATGCGAGCAGCGCTCCCGAGATGAAAACCAGAGACCCGGAGTCGGATCAAGCGTGTATCTCTATTCTTACGTGTACATCGATTCACAGGTGGTTCACGGTCCTCGGCACTTTCGGTCCTTTAACCTCTCTTTTTCTCTATCTCTCTCACGCCCTTCCACTCTTTCCCTGGCCGAGATATTTGATTCGCGAGCACGCAGGGATCCCCTCGGATCGGAGACAGTGATCGAGATGGTGCACACGGAGGGTAACGAAGTTTCGACTGGTCGGAAAGACGGCTGGGAAAGCGGAAAATCGATGTGCCAATCTCACGTGCCAACTCCCGGAGTTTCCGCGACTCTCCTCCGATGGATCTCGCCCCGAAACACCGATAGAGGATCCAGGCGCGTACGATCGCGACGCTACTGCCGAGGGTAAATGCTGGCAGCCCCGACGTCATCTGACTCGGGAGCGGTACACTT
Organism: Lasioglossum baleicum; assembly: GCF_051020765.1. Lineage (NCBI taxonomy): Eukaryota > Metazoa > Arthropoda > Insecta > Hymenoptera > Halictidae > Lasioglossum > Lasioglossum baleicum. The sequence goes on along the minus strand of NW_027469862.1, from coordinate 21,377 downwards.
GCTCCGTCTCTCTCGCAGCTTTCCTCTCGCTCTTACGTCGGCCCGTGGTTGGTCCAGATGCGACTGCGTCGCATTGTAACGGCGCCGACGCCCTCTGGTCCTTCTGATCGACCTCCGCTCGTTAGTCCAGACGTTTCTCCACTCGACCAGCCTCCGTCCCGTCGCTGACTGACGTCCAAACCCTACGACCAGTGGCCAATTGACCAGCCTTTACACCGGTTCACGGGTTCGAGTGCCAATTACCGAGCTGCTTTAACCGGGGCCACGAGTTTCGCTGGGACTCTGTTTCGTGAGTTTGATAAAACCATGCTTGCATCCGGCTTCCGTCGTGCTCCCCGTGTCTCGTGTCCTTCTCTTTCTTTCTCTCTCTCCCTCTCTCCGCAAACATCCCGCCGTTTTGTTGTTCTAGAACTACCAACTTGTTTCTGCAATTTGTGCTCTTCCCGATATGTGCGCCAATAGTGTCGCGTGTTTAAAAGGGTATCGGTGTCGATAAGGGGTAGGGAGACTCGTTCTCACTCGCACGATGTTCGCGTCGGTGAGAGATGCTTGTGTTTCCTCGCCGCGTTCGCGCTGTTCGATTTATGTTGTTCGATTCGATATCGTGGGATATCGCGAGGATTCTTTTGAGAGAGATATTTCTTGCTCTTTATGTACGTTGTTCCGAGGAATTTTGAAATCGTGTTTTGAATCGAAGTTTCTACATCTGAGATGCTCTGTTAGCGTTTATGCTATTCTTACGTGTTTTGATACGTAGTGATGAAAGAAGTAACTTAAGAAATTTTAATGTATATTTATTTATATTAGGCTGTTCCATACGTTCGTGCCGGATTTTACTTTTACTATTTAAAATTATATGTCGAATGAACTTTTAAATGTTAAGAAAACATGTAGTCGCCCTTTTGTTCTACGATTTCTTCCTATTTCGTTAGAAAACACGTTAATCATTGTGATAGTTTATAAAATACGACGAAAAATGTAAATAACGCCGCGGAACGAACTTATGGGATAAACTAATATTAGATTGGGGAAAAAGAAATCCATTATTTTTATAATTTATATATTTATATTTATATAAATTATAATTTAAAATTATAAAAATAATGGATTTCATTTTTCTTTTCTAGCTGTTATTTATTTACGTTTATAAAAGTTTGAAATTAATATAGAATAGTAATCTATTTTATAATTAACCTATTTGCATCATTAAGCGGAATAATCCGCACTCAATATCTGTTTCTTGTCTATTTTAAATTTATGTATCACACAACTATGTAAAAGAATAAATATTTATACTGTAGCATCATGTAGAATGATGTTGTTTTAATGTATGTATAATTTCTGGATCAAATATAAGTAAGAGTTCGTTTGTTACACTTAATTTCATTGAAAGTCTTGGAAGACTCCTTTCAGAGCGATGATGCAAATGGGTTAAAACTTCTGTTTCATAAATTTTTCATTCGTTTAAAAACGATTTTCATTGCTTAAATTTTGTTTCAATTCTATTATTATTAATTCTTTTTGCTAATATCGATTCAAAAAGAAAGTTTAGGTAATGCTAATAACGTCTTTTTATTCATTAATAGCTATTTCTTAATTTTTTATGTAACCCTAAGGGATGTATCGTGAAAAGTTGCTTTAGAAACTTTTAACGAGGACTTTATAGAAGAATGTCAAGTGTAGCGAAGTTAGGTTTCATCGTTATGTAAATATAATAGATTTATTTTAGGTATTAACAATTTTTACAGGATTCATGTTTCGTTTGTTTTAAACAATACACAACTATAAGTAAGAGATGTTAACGCTCTAGTCAACGAGTTGGCGAAACAGATAATTTTTCAACGTTATTTCCTAAAGAGAGTACGATCAATCAGAAGATAGATTTATTATAATACAGTCGGGGTGTTCGCCATACGACTAGAGATTTAATCGATTAAGTCTCACAATTTTCACATTGAAATTCCACCATTGGACACTGTTCTCTTAACGCATTGCATGCGAGTAAACAATTTAACGTATCTTCTTATATAAAAGGGACGAAATAAATGTATATTCGATTTTCATTTTAAGTACGACGTTTCTCCACTAATTATTGCCAGTATCTCCATATTTAAACGCATTCCACGTATTTTACACTTAATAACATAATTACCCCTATTTATCAAATACCTGCAAAATGTTTCGCATTTGAAAAGAGCACGCACGTTCCAGTCAACATTCGCCGTGTAAAAAATTAGCGCATAACATAATCCATAAAATCACTTTTCTTTTTCGATACATTGACGTTTACAATCCGATGGCGATATCGACCGCGATAAAGAAACAAGGAATTAAAGAAATGAGACGTGAAAATGGTTGAAGAAAAAATTTCACATCGACGATCATGCTTCCGTAACAGCACGTAACAACGACGCTTACCATTGGTTGAATATCGTTAAAAGATAATAAAATAATATGAGCAAACGCGCGATTATAAATAGAAAGATCTTATTATACAATGGTCTTACGTGGGTCTCTCATACATATACATATATTAAGTTCATGGGCCGATCACACATATACAGAGCACACACGTTCGATCACTCGCTCGAGACACACCTTTTATAAATCAATTACTTTATTAACCCTTATTTGCTACATTGGACGGTACGCTGACTCATAACTGCTATGCCTTTACCGCAGATTTTTCCGGATAAAAATTCCCATCGTCTCGCGCGTACACGAGGGACTCGTCGGATCGCGTTGCACGAAAAACGAGATCCTCTCGGCCACGTCGATCGCAGGGGACGATAAACTATTGCACAGCAGTGATTCGACACGAGACTTACATCAGAGGTGTCACCATCTTTCGACGTCGCGTTGCAACTACGTTCAACGACGCGATAAACAACGCGGCGTCGCCGGGCACTTGCGTGGGAACAAAAGGCTTGAATCACATTAAACTCGTTGTGTCGCAAAATCGATGGCAATTTCGTTGTACAGTCGTGGAAACCGCGCGTTCGGCCGCGCCCGAACAAAACCGCGAAAATAATGGTTTCCGGCGTGGCGTTATCGACTCGGATTTTGCTGAATTACGATTACGCGCGCCGTGCCGCGCCGCGACGCGGGCAACGATGGAAGCTCGTCGACGCGTTTTTTTCAAGCACGCCGGTTTTTGTTCCCAGTCGCAACAAAGTAATTCGCGACCTCGTTTCCGTCGCGGCACACGTGGCGGTCTATTCATCGCGACAATTCGATTGAAAGTCCGTCGCGCGGAACAAATCTTGCGCTTGTTTAGAAATGCATCGGCATCTGCCTCTCGGTTCGAAGCAAACTGTTAATTCTCGTCGGTATCGTGATTCCTTTGCGCGTGTATTAATCTCGAAAATGTGCTGCCATCTATAGAAACCGACGATTTTCCTTCTTTACCGATCAAAGACGATTTTCTTCTTTACTTCGGTATACCGTGAGAGTACTAGGTCACTATGGGGCACAAAGGTCCTCGTTATCGCGCGGCACACAACACGCAGCGAGAAATCCACCAAAAGTTTCGGGGCTTGAGCATATTCGAACACCATCTGTGATTCCGTGCAGCAACCTCGTTTACATTCCGTGGTCGTCTCCACCGGGCTTTGCTCGCCCAGGTACGTGAACCCGAGGTGAGAGTAATCCCTTTTTCTCTCTGAACGTCACGTTATCGTTCGACGGACTAGGACTAAGCAGATCGTTGCCGTGGTTGTAGAGCGGGTTCAGAACGGGCGTCGCGTCGTGGTTGTTCAACGTGTTCGCGTTACTGTTGTTGTGATTCTTTCTGCCGAGCGTAGATCGTCGCAAAGAGTGGATGTTGGTGTCTCCGTGAGTTCCCACTATGCTCGAAGCGCGCGCTGTAGTAGCAGCCTCGGAGCTTACAGGACTTTGTTGACCTGGACAGATGATAAACGCGTTCGTAAAACTCTTTCCTTCTATCCTCGCGGCTCGTCTTATCGCGCGGAAATTAATGGCGTGTTAAAGGGTTATATTTCCACAGCAGAGAACCACTTCTCGGTGGAACAAAATTTCCCAGAGTTTTCGAAAGTTTTCACGATCGGGAATCGGCAAAATTGATGGTGTAATTCGGAGAGAATAATGCCAGGAAGCAAGTTCTCGGTTATTGTCGAGGAAAGTGTCAATATTGCGCCGTTCAGTGAAATTTATACGAGTTTCGAATACGAGAGATTTATAAGAGTAGTTGTGATGAAGGGTGAACGATACGTAGGAGCAATATATCGGACCTTCGCAAGATATTGCTGCTGTCGAAGCACATAATCACCTTGTATGATGTTTTACTGCGCTCTTATCTCTAACCTCGTTCTTTTTTTTTTATATGTGTAATATTCTTTATCTTTCTGAAGTTTATTTAAAAATTCTGTTGTCTGAAGATAGTATATTTTGCCCATTTACCAAGAGTTCACTATTTTCTTACTCTTTCTACATCATATAATATCGTTTCTTGAATATTTTAGCAACTGGTCGAATCTCAGTTTCAAATTTCTCAAACTAAAAATTATAAATATACAAATACCTTGATAGAAACTAATAGAATGATATTTATAGGCTCTTTATGAATCTAATAAATTATAATCTTGTGTATTAGAATTGAAATTAAATTGGAATATTATTGCTACAATTAGATGCGATAATTGATGAATTAAACGGAAATATATCCATCTAATTCCTGACTCAATTTCCGAATAACAAAATAATTATACAGGATTCGATTTTAATTGAGTTTATCGGACTATATTCTATTTATTATAATGATAATAATAGTAGCAGGATCATTAATTTCAGAACTAATATCTAAATACCCTATAAAGCGCATCGGTTTAAAAATTTTTTAGTTTGTTGTAGGAAAATCGTGATACAAGTAACATAGGGATGATTTCTCGCATAAAACTGAGTCGAAAATATAGAATAAAATTTTTTCATACAGGGCTTCATTTTCGAGAAAATCAGGTTCCAAAATTCGATGGAAATGCGTCCAGTTCAGTTTCATTAATTCGTCGACATTTTCATCATTTGTAAAATACTAAACTAACTCTATTCACTAAAAATTATACCATATTCTCACTGATATCCTTTATAAAAGCAAGCAACAGCGCAAACGTCGTAAACTGTGATCAAGTGCACGCCCACCCAACGAATTTTCGAATTCGATTTTCTCAAGAATGGAGACCCGTATGAAAAAACTTTATTCAACATTTTCGTTTCAGTTTTATGGGAAGAATCATCTCCTTACCGGTTGTATCACGATTCGCGAACACCCTTTATACAATGAATAATATTAACCACCTGCGCTGGAAAGACGTGCCACGTACGTCGTAATGCTTTTGACACAGAATCGCCAACGACGTAGTATATACATTGTCATGCGATTGTTACAGAAACAAAAACGACGTGCGTGGCACGTCATGTTGGATTGTTGCTACAGCACAGATCATCATTGCACTGCATAGTATACAGTCATCAATATTTAACCCATATTCTAAAATGGAAAGCAAAAGTGAGACATCGAACACTTTGTGACGCCTCCCAGCGAGTTACACTGGACAAGCGTCGATGAATTTTTTGCCAGCGCAAGAGGTTAATATACTTTTTAAAATTGGCAATCTAAAACAAAATATGATAATTACCAGTACTTTCTCCGTGATCTTTGGTAATATAACTGACATTGTCCAGGCTGAACGCGTGATTCTTATTACTGAAATCCAGCTGGAGATCATTGTAGCTATCGTTGTCGTCCACGGGAACGCTCATTTGAAGCACCTGCGTCTCGTATTCCTTCAAATTAGGCTCCACGTACACAGGATCGTAACGGGGCACGACGTACATTCTCTGCATCCGTTCCTTGTACGCTTTGTATCTGTGTGCATGACGGAACAGCTATGTAGGATAATGCGGTATTAGGGCCCGTGAAGTGGCGCAAAAACCGAAGCGAACGATACCGTGTCTGACGTATCGCGGTGATGCTGAATGTTTTAAGAGGCAACCAGGCCGGAAAACGTAATTAATTCTAATGGAAGTAATAAAGGAAACGATGAATTTGCATGGCACGCGGGCGAATGAATATTCATCCTGACACTTGGAAACTCTTCTTTCACACGACATTAGCAACGTTGTTTACGCAACAATTGCGCGCGGAAATTGAATCGCGTAAACAACCGAAACTGTTCGGCTTCTCGGAGCAAATCCGGAATGCATGACTCATGGCAGTTTTAAATTGCGATTTGGAACACGCGATGGTTCCTTGCACAGGGTCCATTTGCTTCGATTTAAGGCGTGGTTCTCGTGTTACGAGGATCTTAACCTCGATCACTTTGCTAAGAGAAGAGTTATGTTTGGAGTTTCTGTGTTTTGAAATTCTGAGTATAGAGTTTTGAGATGTTAGTTATTAGTTTATTAGGTATTCGTTGTGTGTTAAGAGTTATCGGTTGTTGGTTACGGGTTGTTAGTTATTAGTTCTGAGTTTTAAGGTATTTGTTATTAGATCTTAGTTATTCGATGTTCTGAATTCTAAGTATAGAGTCCTGAGTTTTGAGTTCTGAGTTCTACGTTTTGGCTTGTGAGTATAGAATTCTGAGTTCTAAGTAAAGTGTTTGCAGTTCTGAAATCTGAGTATTGTTTTGAATTCTAACTATAGAGTTCTGAGTTCTGCATTCTGATTTCTGAGTATAGCGTTCTGAGTCCTGAATATGAAGTTTTTAAATCTGAGTATGGTGTTTTGAGTTCTCGTGTTTTGAATTCTGCATTATAAGTTCTGTATTCTGAGTTCTGAGTTTTACATTCTGACTTCTGTATATAGAATTTTGAGTTCTAAGTATAGTGTTCTGAGCTCTGTGATTTGAATTTCGCGTTCTGAATTCTACATATATAGAATTCTAAGTTTTGAGTTCTCGTGTTTTGAATTCTACATTATAAGTTCTGTATTCTGAGTTCTGAGTTTTACATTCTGACTTTTGAATATAGAATTCTGAGTTTTATGTATAGTATTCCGAGCTCTGTGATTTGAATTTTGCATTCTGAATTCTAAGTATGGAATTCTGAGTTCTGAGTTCCGGTGTTTAGAATTCTGCATTCTGAGTTCTACATTTTTGTTTCTGAGTATAAAATTGTCAATTCTGAATATAGCATTCTGAGTTCTGTGTTTTGTGTACTGAATTTTGAGTACAAGTTCCTGCGCTATTAGTTCAGTCAAACATGCGTCGAAATTCGTTAATTTAATTACTCGTTCGTTGCATTCGACATGCAACGGGACGATGAGATAATCAGTTAATTACCTGGACCAGGAAACGCAGATGTAGATGATCCCAGCTATGCCCAGAATGAGTATGACACAAGCGATGATTATCAGCGCGTATGGAAACACCTCGCCGCTGAAAGCTATGGCGGTTTGAGTGCGAACTGGTTCAGGTGGCATTACTGGCGCGTGAATGTCTATCGCGTTCGCGCGAACCAGCGTAGAAACGTCAAAAGTGATATTCGACATGGCTGCCTTTTCGATGATCGATCTGCAACAGAAACGCGTACCTTAGAACCACTTTTTTCCTTGTCCAATTCGAGTGTACTGAATAAAATAGCAATTGTCTCGAGGCAAAGTCGTGCACGAATTGTTGATTCAGGATTGCGTGGCGGCGTAAAATTGTTACGTTCCTCCACGATGACTATAAAATTTCCGTGTGTTCGTAATTGTTTCGCAGTTGCGATAGAAAATTGACTAGTACAAATGGAAGTACTCGTAAATGATAAATGGTACTGTTATTCACTGGATCTATTTTTTTACATTTTTTCGAAAGAGTTTTTATGGATTTTTTTGAAGGTAAAAACATTGTGAAAAATGGGAGTCAATTTATAACAAAAACAGGAAGTTTGTAACTCTTCATCAACGCGAGTAACCCTTTGCACTGCAGTAACGATTCGTGTCAAATTTCACGATTATGAGATACATTTATCACGCGAATATAACTATGTTCAACGTATTTTATCAGACAGAAAATTTCAAGAATTTCGGAAATTTTTACCTAATTTTAATTTTGTGAGTGGATTATTTGTAAGTATTTACATTGGTTAACTAAACTGAAATATTTATTATGATTAAATCCTAATGCAAGAAGCTAATATTAACCATTCGCATTTAGGAGACTTACTTGACTTAGGAGACTTACTTTCAGTCACCATTTTATAAAACTTTAAAGATTCATATTAACTAATATATTTAATTTCAAATAATATTGGAATAAAATAATTCTATCTATTAATTTATATAAAATTCTTATTTACTACTTTAAAAAATATCGTTCATTTTATAAAAAGAATTGTGATCTGTTATTGAATATATGAATTTTAGTGCATAGGAACTGTTGCAATTTTAGAACGTTTTTTTAGGAAAAATTAATTTATAGAATTTTCTGGAAGCTATTAAGAATAAAATCAAACCTTCCTTAATATATTAAAATTCACCTAAATATTTCACATAACTGGAAAGTGTTTTAATATATTAAAATTTATCTAGATAGTACTTGTGACTATAAAGTTTCTAGATATATTAAAATTTATCTACATGTTTCATATAGGTGTAAAATAACGTGCAAAGTATTTTATTTCTTTCATGGTATAAGAAATTAATTCGTATGTTTAATAATTTTGAAAAGTAGAAACATATATATAAATATATATAACAGTATATCAACATATATAAAAGTTATATGCAATATAAAATAAGCATATAGAAAATATTAGAATAATGGAAACCTTATAATTATACTATCGACAAATATATAAGTTGTATTTCAATATGCAAATAAAATATGTGAGATATAAAAATATAATATATAATCATACGCAAAAATATATTAATACATATATACATATATGGGATAAGCAGTAACTGTATTGAAAATTTGCTATAATGAGGTAATTTATAATATTGGAATACTATAACTTTTATGATTTAATGATTATAAAGTAAACTATATAAAATCAATTTTAATTATAAAATTTTAATTAATTTAAGCTAATTTATAATCAAGATTTATACTTCGACATGACTGATTTAAATTTACTCAACTTCTATTGACTACTCGATAACTTCATCTCTTAAAGCTTCGTCGATTCATAATATAATTTCAAACCTAAAATATTCCTTCAAGCTTATGTTTCATTTCGATATAATTCTTTTTTGTTAAATGTACGTATTTTTATATATATTTAATAAACGTATCAAAACTGAATATACCTATACAAATGGTTTTGAAAGATATATAAATATATGAAATATAAAACAATCGTTTATCTAAATTCTATTTCATTACTAATTTTCTATTAAAAAAATAAACAGTTTGTTGCATAATTGTTTATAGTCTAACAACAATTCATAGCATTCTGTGTCAACAATAATATTAATACCCTTGTTATTAAACAAAGTTAAATATTTCTACTTACTCTTCAAACATATATTTTTCTCTAATTTTCAGCATTAACGTTCAGAAAATATTTTCAAAACCAAATTTATGGGATTCTCGCGTTGATATCATAACTATAACGAAATATGAACGTCTTACCTTTGTATGCGCGAGCTGTTCCTGTCTAAAATGGCTTCCGTGTCGGGGTCAATCGCATAGAACCACACGTCAGAATCTTGTGGATACATTTCGACGGTTCCATTCCTCGTCAAATTTTTCCTCACAGCTACCCTGTCGATGCCAATTAGAAGATCGCTTTTCTCTTCGATGATAGCAGCGATCTTCGAGGCTTCCTTCTGCAACGCGTCAGGAGGCGCGTCTTGAACCACTAGGATCATCAGATTTTCCTCTCGATCAGATTCACTATGACCGACGCGACGATCGACTTGAAATTGTCTGTCGAATTGGGATTGTCTCGAACTCGGACGTCGAACTTGAACGGAAGATCCGCTAGGTCCACGTTGTCGAACGTTGCCGTGGTTCTAATTATCCCGGAAGAACTATCCATGGCGAAGTAGTCAGATCCTCGGCCTCCTTGTATCTTATACTCGAGTTTCCCGTACTTGCCGTTGTCTTTATCGTGCGCTTTCACTTGTATCACCGTCGATGCAAATTGCGCCGATCGTGGAATGGCGGCGAAGTATCGTCCTCTCGATAATTTTGGATTACTGTCCGGAAAAATGAACTCGGGTTTGTTGTCATTCACGTCGATCACCTGAATCTTCACCTGTAATTCGAGTTAGGAAGGAAGAGATTGTTAGTCATTCTTGCAACCTTGATGTTATCAAAATTCTTATCATTACTTTATTTTCAAGTTGATTAAACAGCTCTTTATTTTATTTATAGTCACCATAGGTGGTTATAGAGAGTAATACAAATTTTAATAACCCCAGCATCCAATGTTTTCAATTGAGAATGGATAATATTTTACAGCAATATACTGATTATAAATATATAAATATATGTTTTAATTAAAAATATTATACAGTAATTAAAATAATTAAAAAAATTATGTCATATTTTAAATGTAAAGAGTAATATGTTTCAATTTTCAATATTATATTATATTTTGAAATACTTAAATAAATTATACGATATTTTAAATGCAAATGGTAGTTTTACTTTCCAGCGTTATATCATATTTGAAATAATTAAATAAATTATATCATATTGTAAATGCAAATCGTAATACGTCTCGATTAAAAATATTTTATTACACATCGAATAACACTCTTCGCATATCGATAAACTGTCTTCGACCATTTTTAATACGCATATAAATTCCAAGGCGGCATGCAGCAAAGGGAGAACACCAAAGAGCGTTAACACTATATGAACATACATACCATTGTCGTGTTCCTGCCAGAGTTCAATAAACCTGACAAAGATTCCAACTTGATCTTCACTTGATAGGATTCCGTCGTTTCGTAATCCAAAGCCCCTTTCTTCAGCCTAAGCGCGCAATTCCGTTCCTCCGTAACATTCGCCTCGAACAATTCGTTCTCGTTACCGCTATAAATCTCGCATTTCAATGGCGTGGTGTCGTGTGCGTGGCTATTAATGACCGTGATTATCTTGATCAGCGTATTGTCGCCCGCATCTTCGGGTACCTCGACGTTGTAGGAATTTTCCGCGAAACCCAAACCGATTTCCGGCGGCACCGTGGCCACGTGATGAACGTAAACCGGTACCGTCGTGACAGACGACAATTGCGGCTCTCCCATATCGTACGCGCGTACATCCACCTGAAATATTAATAACTTTGTCTCCACCGACGTACGCACCTTTACCGTTACGCCAGATTTTCATCGCGCGATTAATAATCCGATGGAAATCAAAAACGCCGGGATGCGACGAGAATGAATAAACGTTTCCAGCGTACCTGATACTCAGTGTCCGTTTCCTTTCGCAGATCGTCCCGTATTCGAAGCACGCCAGTGTCTGGATCGATCACGAAGTATTTGTTTGATATTCCCCGACCGATTATTTCGTATCTCACCTAGAAATCGATTGATAAAGGAATTTTGTAGGAATTATTTATCTAAATACGATCCTGCTTTGGTTATTTTGACATTTCGGCACGGATTATATCTAGTTAGCGATTTGAATTCTCGATGGAACAAAGGAATATGCGTTTAGCGATTAACGTGCTCTATCGTTCGAACGAGGAAACATATTGGCGTTTCATTGTGTGATTTTTAATATCCATGGAAATTTTGAAAGCGCTATAAAGCCACGAATTTCGCGCAGTTTTCGCAATTTTTTCACAATTTTTATATTATTCCATTAAGCGATATAGTTTACTATGCAATCTAATAATCTTCGTGATGTTCCTTCCTTTTTAATGTTAAAGCATTCAAGAATGAAAAAATTCAATGGTGTAGGTAAATAAATATAATTATTAAATGAAATTTCCATTTTTATAGTAATATTATAATGAAAAGCTACCTGTAAATACTTTACAAAATTATTTTAGTGTAATATAATAAATAATATTAAAAAATTTGTATTTATAGTGCAATAGAATAATAATGCAGACGTAGTTTAAAGGACACAGTGAAAAACCAAAAGTAAAATTTTATATATGGTTCAAGAAAATAATAATGTGAATATGGCCTAAAAAGTATAACGGAATAAAAATTAAATTTTATACATGGTCTAACGGAATGATGACGCAAACATAACCGAAGAAGCATAATGGAAAAATATTCATATGGACAAGGAATGATCGAGTCATCATCCGTAGATCGTTGTTCGCGGATTAACTAATCGTGAATACGTACTTGATTTCCGGGAGCAGTACCATCGGAATCCGTTGCTATAAGATTGATGACCGTTGTGCCAATGGGAACGTCGTCGTCTAACGTGATCGGACGCGGAACTGACGTAAACACTGGTGGAATGTCATTAACGTCCTGATGGACAAGGAAAATGGAATTTTGAGTATTATTCTTCCTAAAATACTATTCCTAATTAATATTCCTGATCGATCTCGTTAATTCTATTAATCGATTAACCGAATGATACTCCTATTTCCTCGATATCAATTTATTTACAATAATATAAATAAATAACATAAATAAAACGTGTAATGTAAAATTAGAAAATACATAGATACTTCTTTCCTCGATACCAGTTAATTTACAAAATACATAAATAATGTAAATAAAATGTATGATGTAAACTAAAATAATGCAAAAAAAAAAAAGATAAAGTAATGTAAAGTAAAAAAGAAAATAATGTATTATAAAAATAAAATACATTATCTGACAACTATTATTTAGGACAAAAGATGTTTGGAAATATCTACTTTTAATAGTTAATATAAAAATATTATCTACGTGCAAAATATTATCAAAATAATTTCACGAAATTATAAATAAATGATAAATAAACGAATAAACGCGAACTTTTCGGATTAATATTTTTAATTAATCTGCAATATTAAGACGAAGCTACGACTCGATAAGATATAATATAGAATTTAGAGTTTAGAGTTACAAATATATCCGACAAAGTGACTGCTGAAATTCGAACAACTGAATGACTGAAGTGGAATGGCGAGATAAAAGTTTCCCGGTTTAAGAAATCTGTGCTTGAAAAGTATTAAGAAGTTTCGTGCAAGAAACTGAAGCGAAAAGACATGTTGTATAAATCTCTTTCTCCTCTCTATACAATATGTACATATATGTATATTATATTACCTTTGCTTTTATGTGCAAAGTATTAATTCATTTCTCATTTTCTCTCGCAGTATAAACGGATGATATTACACATAGAATACAGGCATAGTTTATTCAAAGAGACGAGTATATTAAATGTTTTACAATTATTTTTTTAAACGAAACAATACTTTATAATTATCAATCTTGAAATACCAGTGATATTTTTTTCACTGAATAAAATTATCTATAAACATTCTGCCAAAATCAAATATAAATAACGAACTAGTTTAAAATATTTTCTCACATTGATCATGTTTCATACGTTTTATCCACTCGCGTCTCGACTCAATTAAAGTCTCAAAATGCGTAATGTCTCTTTGAACATACTCACATATATATATGTAATTAAAACTTTCACATGCAGTAAAGCAACGTGATGTAATATTTTATTTGGCAGAGATAAATTGCTTTTATTTGGTCCCCCGTTTCAGTTAACTTCTGTCCATTTATAATTTGTTTCATCAGACATGGAGAATATTTTTAAATTATTCGAATTAAGACATACAAATAAAGTCGTTCTTCCATGCGTCATAAATTATTAATTTTTACATAAAATCCAAGGGAAACTATGTACTTGAATATTTTGGCTCAATAGTATCATTCAGTAATAAAAATGGTACGAAAATGCCAATTAGTTTTGTTCTTATCAAGAGAAGAGATTGGAAAAATTAAATTAGAAAATTATAATAAATTAAAAATTAATTGAAGAAATTTTGCGATCGATACCTGAACGTTGACCACGACCTTTGTAGTAGAACCAGGCAAATCACTGGTGTTTTCGACAGTGCCAATTATCAGAATGTGCTGGTTCTCTCTCTCATAATCCAAACCACGAATGGTTTTTATAATTCCAGTCTTCGGGTCTATAGCGAAGAGTTCGGTATCCCCTTGTTTGATCATGTATGTGATCTGCTTCTTTGTATCCGGATCATCAGCCTGGAATTAACAGAATTTGCTTTAGGCTCGAGAAGAACGGCCGTTCGTTTAGAATTTTCGTTTCTTCCAGTACAATAGCGTGAGAACCATCGACGCAGACGCAAACATAATTTGGCTGCGTTCAAATTGCTAACAAAGTTCGAAGAAAATAAATCGAGATTAATTTGATTGAAATATTTCAATTTAATCATCCAAACCGCGTGAAACTCGAATATTCGACGTATTCCTGATATTTCTAGTTCATAGAGTTTGCAAAAATTTGATACTTCCGGAAGTTTTATACGGCTTCACCGACATCCAGAATTTAATTAAACTTAAATTCAATAACAGTGATTCAAATTACCTTGCAGGGATATTTGAGAAATTATGAATTGCTTGCAATTTATATCAAATTGCGAGATTCATTATACTCGTGATTTATTTTCGTATTATTTTGCTATTTCAGTTATTTTTAATATATTTATTCTAAAAAGGAATAGTTATTCTTTTAATATATTAGTTGCTCTAAGAAGGAATACGTATTCGTCAAACATAAATTACTATTATTAAATCAGCATTATAAACAACTCAAAGTTCATTAAATAATTTTAAAAAATTCAAATAGCTGAAACATAAAATTATTATCTAAAGAATTATTTAAACGAAACAAATTCCCCCAAGCTATTCGGCTGATTTAAAATATCACTTGGTTAATCGAGTATTAAATTCGCTTTGAAAAATTCTGCTTTACCCAACTTAAAGTCCAAGTGTTCGATTATTTTACGCATTCTGAACAGTTCCGGTCTACGTAGCATTCAAATTGGAAACTATTTTGTATCGATCGTTGGGTAACTAGGCACAACCTATTACATTATATTGTATAACATTACATTAAAGTATATTACATAAATTCAACATACCGTTACTTGGAGTACCGTGTAATCTGGCATGTTCTCTTTAACTCGAGCCTCGTAGCTACTTTGATGGAAAACAGGAACCTCATCCTCAACGTCTATGACTTTCACTGTCACTGTAGCTGTGGCTAAACGATAATCTGGAGCACCATCTCGCGCGGTTACCACAAATTTATATTCCTGGAAAACGAGATGATTGCAATTTACAGGCAATTCACTTTTTTTTTTTATTTCCTACTAAAATTTCAATCTCGGCAGATTTTACGAAATTAACTCTGCGTAAATATTAGTTGGTAGAAATTCGTATTATTATTATACTTTTAAGTATCACGTGACATTTTGTGCATACTGATCTCGATATTTGAACCTATAATGTTCATTGGTTCGATAATGAATATGTTTCGAGGAATAATTGAAGGTATATATCTCCTATTATTAGCTAATATATTGTATGTATATCGTTATTAATTCGAGCAAACGAGAAATATTTCTGTATACATAATGAAAATCACGCGCATTTATTAAAAACTATAACATATATTATACTTTATATACAAATGTACAATATACGTATATTTATTAAAAATTGGCGTGGTAAATAATATATCAGAAGCATATGTGTTAACACTAGATATCAATTTAATTATAGTCATGTACCTTGGGGTTTTATAAATTTGATTCTGCATGAATTTATTTGTAGTTTATAGTATATTGATCTAGAATAATTTGAAAATATATATCATATATATTTATTTTGACTTTCAATCGATATGTACTGATTGATATATTGATATATGTATCAGATATACATTGATCTAATATATATATGAGATATCGAGTGGAAGTCAAAATAAATATATATGATTTATATTTTTCATATTTTATATATTATACTTTATATATGCATTATAAATATATATAAGTTATATAAAATGGTTTCAAAATATAATTTATATGTACTTAATTTATGTATAATTTATAATTAATTTATATTTATATATATAAGATATCGAGTGAAAGTCAAAATAAAAATATATGACTTATATTTGTAAATTATTTCACATCAATATACTATAAACTACAAATAAATACATGCATAATCAAATTCGGAAAATTCCAAGTTACTCCACTGTAATCACCATCAGTCCCCAAAGCTACATAACTGTAATCTAGCTATAGTCGCCTACAGAACACACATACAGTGATTACACTTAATCCAACGAGATAAATCAGTGAAAATAAACAAACATTTATAAGAAAGTCACGCGATAGAAGAAGACACGCTTATGCACTCGTTTCACCTTGCTATCTCCAGGACCAATTACAGTTACCTTCTCTAGATAGCGAAGGCTAGACTGCTAGCTTCGGTATAAGAGCATTGGACGTTGAGTAATGACAGTCAGCTTTCATAACGGGAGGGTTAAATACTTACGTCGTTCTGCTCGTAGTCCAAAACGATCTTCGTCAACACGTCTCCAGTTTCAGGGTCTACCGTGAAGGGTATATCGTCTGGCGCGAAATAGGTTATCTCGGCGTTGATCCCTTCATCAGCATCCTCGGCGTGCACCCGGCCAATCAATTTTCGCGCCTCTCCTTCCTTCACGGAGAACTCGTAAGGCAGGTCCACGAATTCAGGATTCTTGTCGTTGATGTCCGTCACTTTGATGTTCACCGTTGCCGTGTTGAACAGGCCGCCGGAGTCTCGGCCTTTATCAGCTATCGTGACAGAACGAACGATCGTGGTCAGATAAGACTACGAGGTCGGATAAGACCGTGAAATAGCATGCACCAGAGCTGAGACAAAACGAGGATCTCGTTCGCTTGCAGCAAGTAGCTCGTGGCGGTACTTAAACCATTCGCGAGCATCAACTCACCAGCTGATAACGAGTCAGATCCTCCCGGTCCAACTTCCTTATAACGGTGATCACGCCTGATTTGTCACCGATCGCGAACTGACGTAGATCGTTCCCTGAGACGATCGAGTACGACACTGGATCGTTTTCCGGATCAACTGCCTGTTGAACAGAATTAAGTTGACAAGTTTATCAGACGAAGAAGGTAATTACTATAGAGAGAGTCCCGGTGCGATTAGTGACAGGGGTATCAAGGTGGAGCTGATATTGGTTACGCCAATGGCAAATTTATCTTCCATGAATATTTAATTATATATTGAATATATATGATAATTATATATATTGTACAATTGAGTAGTATACATATATTATATATTGAATTATTAAGAGTATTAAATATATTAAACACGTATTGTATAATTAAATAAAATAAATATATTATACATTCAATTATTAGATAGATGTAAACAAAGATAAGACTATCAAATTGGAGTTGATATTGTATAAGTCAGATGCAAATTAAATATATATAAAATAGTTACATATATATTATAAAATAGAATAATATAGATATATTATGTATTCAATTATTAAGTATATTAAATATATTAAACACGTGTTATATATTTAAATGACATAAATATACTATGTATTAAATTATTAAATATATGTAAACAAAGATAAAAATATCAAATTAGAGTTTATACTAATTAAGTCAATGGCAAATGTGTATTTATTCTTTAATGAATATTAAATTATATATTAAATATGTATAAACAAAGATAATTATATCAAATTGGGGTCGATGTTGTATTGGCCACAGGCAAATTAAATATATATAATAATTATATATATTATATATAATAATAATAATAACAATAATAATAATATTAAATATAATAATATATAATAATAAATATATTATATAATATATATAGACAAAGATAGGAATATCAAATTGAACTGACATCGGATAGATCAGAGGCAACTGTTTACTTATGTTTGGTAGAACAGATTTGAATATTAAATAGTAAGCTATGACAAGCCTGCAAGTTAAAAATTATGATTTTTATCAAGCATCGAATGTTTATACGAATGCATATTTTTATAGCACATGAACATGACCAATAACCCAAACAAGATCTAAACTTCTCATATGGTTTGTCATCGGAGAATTCTAAAAATACAATTTTTTATTTTATATATACTCCATAATGCATTTGATTCGCATGAGTGCATATTTCTTGCATAAATGCATAACTTATCGGATACACTGAAAATATAGCAAGTTAAAATAAAGATATAAGGTGAGATTCGATATTGATCGAGCCAATGGTAGATTTGTATTTATTTCGGACGAAATAGACTTGAATATTAAATAGAAAGTATGCCAGTTAGAAATGAACAATATCACCATACAGATTAGATGAATATTTATGCACACATATATTTTCATAGCAAATAGGTGACGTTGTGAAAATGGAACAGAAATTTCTTTGCATACTTCTTGCACAAATTCCAAATAATCTTTCAAATCTTTCTTAAATAAATCTCATGGCTGACGAATTCAGAAATATCATATTAATTCAATATATGTAACAAATTTTAAACAATTACAGCTATGTGTTATATATATAATTTCTTTTTTTTTTTTGCTATTAAAGATATTTTTGAAGTTAGGAAAAGTGATTTTACGAATCAAATAATGCAAAATGTGTTTTGAAGAGATAGAAAATTAAAAATATCGCAAACTTTTGAAATTCAGGTCATAGAAGAAACTGAGGGAACTTATCGCAAGCAATATTAAATAAACTGATTTACTATTTAATGCAGTATGCAACTATCTTTAAGTCTCTGGATAATACTCGTACCCGAAACTTTCGAACTCTCGAACCCTGCACGCTCTTAAGAAAACTTGATTTCAAGTGTACACGTAGATGGATATTTACGTGTAAACCAGTTACGCGTAAACCAATGGCCTTATTTGGAAATATCTTAAGTTAGGGGAAAAACACGTTCCAAAGAAAGAAACTCTTTACGCATAAATAATACGTTTAATCGGCATTCTTATCTAAAATATAATTTGAAAATTTGCTAAAATTTTCGTTTCTGAATGACGAAATTTTAAACGAATTGTTAGACGATATAAAAAAGAAATGTGGATCACTGACATCGCTCTCATTACGTTACCTCGAAAAATTGCACCGACAACTTTTACATTCCCTTCACTACGATTAATCAACTTCAACAAAGCACCTCGAAGAAACTGTTGTAGCTTACGGACTACGTATTTACCATATGCTGTCATATAGCTAGCATATTACGCGTACTGACTGCCTACATGCGACGTTAAATTAATGATGATGTAGTGTACTTTGAAGTAAAAGAGGGAACGAAAATAGCTACAGTGTTCCTTTAATGTATTATAGATATGCATTTAATTTTCAATATGTATCCTATCTACTGGAACGTGTAATGTTATCGTTAGAAATTCGTACTAATTGCTACTAATTCGTACTCTGGACATACTTTTTTATATAACCTGTGAAAACTTATCGCGTTGATTTATTAATCTTTACTATAAAATAACGAATGCAGTCCATCATAATAACACTGTATTTTACATAGTGTTTCGAAAAGTACCATACGTTTCAAAATTATTAGAACATTCAAATATATCAATTAAATACGTAATTAAAGTCTGTTACATTATATATGATCTTGTGTATTAAAATTATGTTCAAACAGTAAAATTGAATTATGCTATTTTAATATATCTACTATTAAAATTGCATGATAATTTATTTGTCGATGAATAGGAATATATAAATCTGCAGTAAATGTATGAAATAAATATTGCTATTTTGCAAATAATTAATCGTCTAAATAAAAGAAATTGTAAATTCTTCGATTACTGATTAATCTATGGGACTAAGAAAAATTAAATTACATACCTAAGTATTACACATAATTAATAATACAAAGAAACAAATGTAAGCTTCTTCCGAATACGATTCTAACGCCACAGAAACACGTCGAAAGTACTCTCGAATATTTAAAGAAGACCAGATCTAAAAGCTACCAAGTCCGTATCTAACGATCAATACCATCGCGATGCTAAACTCAGAGGAAGAAAGAAATTAATTTAACCGATGACTTGACACGACATTTAACAGAGTCGTCCGCTGAATATTCAACTCGAAAGCGCAATATTATTTCATCGATGGAACATTTAGTTTCCACTCGGACCAAAGCACTGTGAGACGAACAGTTTCAAAGTATACGTCGACTGGCAAGAATCCCGTGCAGCCAATTTATTCTGCCATAGCAAGGAGAAAAACGACTTCAAGTAGGCGCTATTTAGCCATTTCAATTTGAGATTAAGCGTAATGAAAAATCGCGGACTTTTACCACTTACCGACGTGTTTGAAAGAAAATAACCCTAGCCTTTCTTGCTAATCATATAAGCGAACCTATTTAGCATTTTTGTTAATAAAATCCTCGCTACACCGTCAAAGTTACCCTTCGCTTTCAGCGGCCTCTCACTCCTTTGACAACGTTTACGGGTTAGCGTGGAACGAAGATGATCGTTAAGGGTAATTACGAACACTTACAGTAATCGTCGCAACCGTGGAATTAATCGAGGCTCCCTCGCTGACTTGCACCTCGTACACCGGTTGCTGGAAGACCGGGCTCCTTGTATTGGGCCCTGGAATCACGTTCACCTCGACGATCGTATGCGAATATTTTCCACCCTTGTCGGTTGCCTGGATGGTGATGCTGAATTGCTCGCCGGCATTCAGCTTCCTCACCGATTCGATTACACCGGTCTTCGGGTCGATCTTGAATTTATGCAGCCCGTTATTCGACACGTGATAAATGCTGTACGTTATTTCGGCATTCTCTCCTTCGTCGTTGTCCGTTGCCTCCACCTGGAATCAAGGCAGATTGCATTTATTTTTTCCCGCGGAAAATTGCAGAATCGTGAGATTTTTATTTCACTTTTTGATTTCTTTCTTCTTCGCGTTGGGAGATAGAAAAATCATACCCGAGGGTATGATTGAGAATGATAGAGATCGATAAGAGGTGCATACGAGGAGAAACCAGTCTTTCGCGATTGAATTTCGAGTACTTGATAGTTTTGTTATAGCAGATGCTTAAATACGTTTACCGATAAATATAAAGTGAAAGTGGAAAGTTAGAGTATATATATTTTTTATTTAATGTATTAAGTATTATTATAAATTATTACTACGAGTAATCAAGTACGTAAATCTTTAGAATTTTTGTTTGTTACATTTCGCTAAGAAGTTATTTTTATCTTATTATTTGGTATACCACTGTAACTTTCTATAGCAACTTAACTATAGGAATTTTGATATATGAAAGGAGTTTAACACGTTAGTAAGAAAACTAAGAAAAATATATTTATTTTAGCAGCTGGATATTTATCAATTTAATTTCAAAAATAGGTTTATATCTATTAATATTCGA
>NW_027469861.1:0-57325 GCF_051020765.1 Lasioglossum baleicum | reverse complement strand
CGTTGGGATAACGCGCAAATCCCAGCGGGAATACGCGGAAAACGCGAATGGCGAACGAAGCGGTGACCCTTTCGGGTCAGCCTATCGAATCGGTCGCCGATTCGCGAGACTACGAATATCTCTCGCGCGACGGGTTTTTAGCGCGACGCTGTAAAACGTCTCCATTATGCATCCGAACGGATTCGACGCGGCGCGTCGGCGGAAATTTCATGGAGCGCGCGAGGACGCGCGCGTATCCGAGTGAACGGGATCGCGGAATTTTTCGCGCGTCGCTCCATTCTCGCGCACTTTGATGTAACCGTACACAGTGCAACAAAGCGCGAACGAGTTTGCCGAAAGAATGCATAAACAACGAGGTTACGCGCGAGCGACCGGCGAATTCGCTCGCGGCGCGATAAAACGCGGAATAAAGGGCCGATCGGCGATTACGCGAGCTAGGTGTTAATCCCTTTTACGGCCCGCGACAGCGTCACGCGGGCAAAGTGGGCACAAAACGGCCCTTTGACGCATTCGAAATGCGCCGTTGCGCTGCGTACGGAAACGCGTCTGTCTCGCTCGCGTCTCGCTCGCGACGCTTTTGCGCCCGCAAACGGCGCGACGATAAATAATAGACACGGAATTATATCGCTTTTGTATTCATATTAAGGTCCGCGGCGTGGTCGTTCAGCGCCGAGCTGAATATTTTCCTTCTATTCGGGATTAATGGCTCGGACGTATTTTATAGGGAGCCCCTGTCCGTGCGATATCCATGCAGAAACTGACCGCTGCCCGTTCCACTCGTGATATATCGTCGGAAGTTTAAAAGTAATACGGGGAACTGGAGAGAAAGAGGAAAGAGAGGGAGAAAGTAGCCGTAATATCTCGCTGGACCTGGCTGTGTCTTCTCTCCGCCCTTTCCTCCGTTTTTCTCTTTCTATCTCTCTGTTCCTTCTCCGGAGAGATTTAAATTTCGAAATTTGACGTTCCGCGTACGTGCCATCGCGAATCCCGTGGAGACCTCGCGGAGTAAGCGGTCGGAAGAGCGTCTCGCTGTTATCGGGAACGCGATAAGACGTTCACGTCCGGACCGCGATGGGAAATGGTAAAACGTCGGGAAGAGGAACGAGCGCGCGCGGAGATCTCCGGTTTTGACCGATGCGAGCTGCTCGCGGAATGGAGAACG
Organism: Lasioglossum baleicum; assembly: GCF_051020765.1. Classification (NCBI taxonomy): domain Eukaryota; kingdom Metazoa; phylum Arthropoda; class Insecta; order Hymenoptera; family Halictidae; genus Lasioglossum; species Lasioglossum baleicum. The sequence continues at coordinate 56,163 of NW_027469861.1, read as the reverse complement.
AGGTTGCGAAGACGCGTCGCGACGCTTTAGGCCCCGTAACGATATTCTCGAGGCGCGCGAACAACGGTCAGGACACGACGCGTTACGCGTGACGCTGCAGTTAATCGAAATTCGCTTTCGCACCCTCGGCCAGTCACGTGCTTTGAACACGTGCTGCAGTCGGGGCGTTGGCCATCTTGCATCTGTCAAAAATCGACAGGCCGAGGTGCGGGTCATGCATAAGCGAGCAACGCACCTCGCGACGCCAGGTTGCCGAACGATCGTTCCCACTCCGGCCTTTGCCTTTCAACGCGTCTTTCGTCGAGTGCCGGTTGAGAAGAGAGCGAAAGGAGGGAGAGAGAGAGAAAAGAGTGCGTAGGAACGTAACGAGAGCACGAGTACGGGCGCGAAAGCTTTCTCCCGGCAAAGCGAGCTTTAATATTGTCTCAACGGCGAAAAGGGAGAAGCGTCGAGTCAGCGGCGTACATTTGTAGCAAACAAACGGCTCGCTCTCGAAGGCTCGTCGGGCCGAAAGGCGGAAAAGGGTGGGTGGGGCCGGAATAAAAGAGAGCCGGAGAAACGCGAAAATCTCACCTTAAACCACGAAGATTCGAGTCCCTTTGAAGATTCGGTGAAAGTTAAATTCTATTCGCAGACGCGGGGGTTGTATAGGAGGCGAGTCGGTACAATGTATATAGGTATAGAGGTTCGAGGGCGGTTTCTTTTCAGCCCTTACTCCGTGACCATTATAGCGTAGCCGTAGGGTGTCTATAGGGTTGTTCACGGCCGAGAATCGAGCAGACGAGGCGGGCGGTTGCCACCGAGCTTCCGGAAGGGTCGATTGTTGACCGAAAAAGTCGCCAATTTAAAAGGACCCCCGGCGCTTCTTTCTCGGCCAAGCGCAACGATGAACAGAGACCGAGCACGGCACAGCGCACGCCCGATCCCGAACAAGCAATTATGTTGTTACGAAATGTTTACAACGAGATTATTGTCAGCGGCATCTTGCGCCCCGGGTGGTGGCCCAGCTCGAGCTAGTTCTTCCTCTCGGCATTATCAATTTTATTCCACCGAGGGACCTCCTCCGGTACGCCCACGGCGTGCCTTTTGTAGGCGAGCGCGCGTACGCCGTTATACAAGCGTCTCGCAGAAACCGCCGCCGAGCACGTATCGCCCGTTACCTTCCCGATTCCGCGTCCTCTTCCTCCGCGTTCCGCCGGCGTCTCGACGGCTACCGGCGGATCGAACGGGTGGCTGAGAGGAAGGAACGCTTTGCCGCCGCGGCGTTGCGTAATGATACGCGCGAGCCGAGAGGACGCACCGTATTTCACCCGGGAGAATTATCTCCGGGTACGGTCGGAAGTAACAAACAATCCTGACGGCGCATCGCGGCGCGTCGCGGCGCGGCCCGAGTTATGGCTCGCAGTAAAGAGTTAGGAGTTAATAATTCAAGAAGAGGCGATTACAGGGTCTAAGAGTGGCAAGTTGGCGGCGATAAAGAACGGGAAGGTGACGTAGGAAGGTGACGAGAAACAGGGGTCGAAGGTGAGCCGAGAGGTAACCGTGGCGTGCGCCTCGCCCTCGCACTCGGCCCCGATTCGTCACGGTCTGGATTCTTCCGCGTGCGGAATCGCGTCTGCGAAGAATTTGCATGCAAATAGCGTCGCGAATCCCGGGCAGGCCGGTCCGCGGCCGGCGCAATCAGTTTTGCGGTCTCGCGGTCATAATTGAATGTGGCGTAAATAAATAAATAATGTCGCAGCAGGCGCGGGACAACGTTCGCCACCTTTAAAGGTCGAGACTTCGATTAAGCCTCGCGCCTCCGTCGGCGTCTCTCTGTGGATACTCCGTCATCGTCCATCTTTCTGTGCACTCGCGCGTCCTCGCGGAGAGGCCGTGCCAGCGCCGCCGAAAGGGAATATTACGGCAGCCGGAATTTTTCTTCGGGATTAATTTGCGGTCAGCCGCCCCTTCGTCCTGTCAGGACTACCGGCATTACCGGCTACCGTACGTTTCGCCTGGACCGCCACTCGCGTCGTCGTCTCTCTCCGAGCCTCTCTTCTCCCAATCCCTCTCCGACCGTACCGCGATTAATTATTCGACAAATCCTTCCGCCAAGACCGAAGCACGATCGGCTATCGAATATCGTTCGCGGCTAATCGACTTGGATCTCACGGTTGTCTCGTAACGCGCGTTCGCCGATAGAGATTCCCAAGGAGATGGACGGGAGAACGATTTGAGAGAATTTTCGAATGGACATGAATATTTCATCGGTCGCGTCCAGACGAAAGAAGCAGATTCGGAGCGAGCGAGAGTTATGGGTTATTATTCGCGTGTCGCCGATGAAATATCCCGGTCCATAGAATTAATTAGAAAGATTTTAATATACGGCACGCAATAAAGGCTGAAAGCCGCAATTTCGCCGCTTTACGATTCGACCCCGCGATCCTGGCCGGAAGAACGCGAGATAAATCCTCTGTCAAGACGAAACGCGTACGGGTTCCTTAGCCCCAAGTGCAACGTACAGACCGAAAACCGTTGGCTACATTCTACGATATTGCTCCTCTTTCCTCGAACGAACGTTGGTAGCTCGTGAAAGTGACGCGACCGTCGGTAGTAAAGCGAGAAAAATATTTGCTTTGCGAAACCGCCAGACTAACCCCTGCCCGCTCCGCTCCGCCTCGCCTCGCTCTGCCCCGCGCCGTACCGTCGTCGTCATACCTAATTCTTCCCGGCGGCCCATTCTCGAACGCTTCGTTCTCCTCTCGCGCGAACTTTCGTATCGTTCGAGATTTATCGCCGTGGCCTGCCACCCCGGGCCAAATATTTGTCCCCTCGTTTTAATCCGAGGCCGCCGCAACCGCGAAAACCAATTCCCAGGATTCGTCGCCGTGAGCCAAAGAGAGCAATTTTCAATTTACAGCCGTTACTCCCGCCCGTACGTACCCAGAACACGTAGAATCTCTCGAAAGTAGGGCCATAAAAACGTCAGAGAATATCCCCGAGTGGTACGCGACTCGCGGCGGCACCGTATCCGAACGCGTTGCTCCACGACCGCCGTTCTCCTTTTTGCTCCTTCTGCTTCTTCTCCACCTGGGCTTTGGAAAAAAAAAAAAAACATCGCTCGTCGATCTTTCACCCCGAGCGGCGCGTAACGCAGGCTGATGCACGCGTTCGAACGCGATCGACGCCGCGCGGTTTCCCCTTTCGCACCTACCGCGAGCGAACGGCAGGGTCGCCGCGGCGATTCGGCGTCGCCTCGGCTTTCAGGGAAGCCGCGACGATAAACCAACGAAACTTATTGCCTCCGCTCGCGGTCGGTGGCGCGATTCTTTACGCCGCCAAGGAACGCAACACCTCCGCCGCGTATCGACACCCGAACGCGACCTCGCCGAGGCGTCGTCGTCTCCTCGCCGAGCGTACGAAAAGAGAGAAACGAAGAAGAAGAAAAAGCCGTGCTCTGCTGTATGTACGTACGCGTACACAGACTCGACGGGGGGAAGGAATTCGAAGGATCGCCTCGCCCCGCGATTACTACCGTCGCGCCCTTTCGGGGGCTATTGCCCGGAAGACTCGCGTATTTCACTCGATCTTATTAGTTTTTGGCCCGGACGACTACGGGAAGCAGCAGTCGCGCCAAGGGTGAAGCGAGCAGCCAGCGAAACCCTCGGTTGTGTTCTGCATAATACTTATTTTATGCGCGACACCGCGCGAGAAAAGCACGGGAATAAGAAGCTCCGGGCGTCGCGGCACTCGTTCTCGAAAATGGACTGCGTCTCGGCTGTTTCTCTCTATGGAAATCCGAAGGAACGAAACGAATTCGCGCGGAGGCGACGGAATTTTATCTCCGCCGCTTCGCGAGCACGCGCGCGAATGAAATCGTCGAACGCGGCGCGGAGCGTAGGTCTCCGCGAGCGTATTATCCGTTAAACCGTCCGAGGGCATCCGCGGGGAAGCATACGCGCGTCTCCTCTCCTCTCGATTCGTCACGAGCGAGCGCGGCGATACGCGAGCTCGCCGAGGGTGGGAAGCGGATGATTTTTCAACGTCTAGAAACCGGAAGCGCCTGGAGGACGCTTCTAACCACGAGAACCACGAGTTCCAGCGCAGCGGCGTGAGTAGCTACTCTCATTTTTTCTCCCTCGACGAACCGCTCGACGAACAGCTCGTCGACTGGAGCCAACGCGGCGTCGAACGCGCGAAAAGAACGGAAGGGAAGAGAGGTGGAGAGGAGAGGAGAGGAGAAGAGAAGGAGGAAGACTTATCCCCGGGCTCTGGCTTTTGACAAAAAGTGAGAAAGCGTGAAGATTGATGCCCCGGTCATCTTAGCACTTTGCCGAGTCACCGGACATTAGAGGGTCGGATGGTACCCTCTCTCGGTGGCGGAGAAACAGAGTGTAAAATGCATTTAATTCACGTGTCGTGGGGGCGAGGGTGGCGCGCGCAACCCCCGACGACATCGCGGAAATCTTCCCTCCGATGATTTCACACTCGTAAATTCGGCACCGTCGCCGTTCCTATCTAAAACGCCAATTTCCCCGTTTATTCCGTTACTCGGTTCGCTGTGCTCGTTACCACGAGTGCGCGTCGCTGACCGACTCCTAGAGCTAACGATCCTCGAGTGGTTGTCGCTCCGACGTGACGGGCCCGAAAACGAGGAAGAAACGAGAAACTTGTCGAGCGGAAGAGACGTCGCGAAGAGATCGACGAGAAAGTAGGAAAACGGAAATTAATTTTTGATCGACCACTCCGTACAAGACGCACCGCGTAGTCCCTGCTGCATAGTTTAACGCCTGGAAAGCTAATTCGTGTCAGCGATAACGAGAGCTTTCACGGTAATGGAGCGATTAACGCGTCGGTGGCGCGGAAGCCGAGCTCGGAAGAACCGAAGCTCGATAAACAGAGGAACGAAGCGAGAAACGTGGAGGACGGGGAACGGAGAGGCAAACCGTTTCTATATTTCGAGAAAAAGTCAAGCGTGTCGAAACGGTTGGAAGAGAAGTTTATGGGAGTCCATAAAGGAAAAACATAAATTCGCGTCATTAAGAGACCATTCGTAGACATATTGCCTTCGGTCAGAGGGCTAATCTAGAGGGGACTCTGTTTCTTCGGCGAGTCGCTCGAGACGGAAGTCGGACGAACGGTGGACGTACATAAATTCAGACGCCATCGTGATTGGCAATAGGAAGGTCGGTCGAACGGGGCCGATCCATCTCGATTCCTCGGACAATCGCGTTCCGAGCGGACCGAAGGCGCGGCCAGCTTATCGCGGGGATCGTATAAACTCACCTGGACGATAAAAGAAAGTCGCGTTTTTCCGGTGAAAGCTTCCCGTGCAGCCTCCTCTCGATGGCGAAACCGCGAGGAATCGAGTCACGAAGACGCGCGAGCGTCGTCCTCGTCGTCATCGTCGTCGTCGGGGATGAATAATAAAATCAACGGCGGAATAGAAATGAAAAAGAAAAAAGGGAAACGACGGCAGGTACGAGCAGCGAGGGAATTCATGGCTGGCGCTAAACGAAATACAAGCTCGGCTCGATCTCGCGCGCTCGTCGACACGCAGGGAGAGACGCCGGGAGAGACGCCCGGAGAGACGCGGCGCGAGCGATGCACGGTGTTAATAAACGGCATCTGTCACCGGGCATTGCGTTGCATTTCGCGTTTTATGCTTTACGCTCGCTCGCCCGGTTTATGCTTCGGTTTATGCTTCACACCGAGCGTGCACCGCGGCATTCACGCGAGCGCGCATGTGTGCATAATGTCAGCCGTGCTGCATTTTTCTCCCCCGCTAATCACATCGCCTTGCCGTGCCGTGCCACTTTGTCTCCGATTTTTATCCCCCGTCCATTGGCTGAAAAGGGATTTTTTACCGCGCGGAAAATTGCTCGGTCCTCCCCGTCGGCCCCGTGGCGCTTCGCCGTCCACGGCGGCCGCGTCGTTACCGGCCAATACTTTCTCGCATTTATCCCTGAAATTATTCCGTCCGCGACGACCCTCGTCGCTCGCCGGCCGCTCGTCGCGCGCGAACGCGCGTGAACGCGCGCGTAATGGCTGGCCGTTCGCTTCTTCCGTTCGAACGCGAGCTCTGCTGGCTGCCGACCGGCGCGGCGGCGTTGATAAAACAACGAATCCGTGTTTCCAGCCGATCGGCTGAGTGCACCGATGAACCATTCATTTTTCAATAGCTAGGGGCAGCGAGATCATCCCTCATGGGGCGCGGCACTCGCCTAAAAACAGCCGAGTTTTGTCGCTCGGTGATGTACGACCCACTGTCCGCTCGCGTTGCTTATTCCGCGAGTACGATCGTCCTTCGATTCGAAAAGCAAAAAGGGAAAAAAAGGAGAAAAAAGAAAAGGACGGAAAAGAAACGGCAGGAAAAGGGGAGAAGAGAGGAGAGAAATTACAGCGAGAACACTCTGCTTTCGAACGATCCATAAAGATCGAGTAGGTATCGAGGAAGGAGAGAGGAAGAGGATTTTACGAGAGGATGAATTTTTCAACGGAGACACCGGTGGAAGATATATTGGAAGAAATTCGACAGCCACAGAGACACGGAGTCCTCGGTTGCGTCCAGAGCCGGCGAAGAGGCACGAAGTGCTTCGTTAAAAGTCAAGGGCACTTCGTAACGTGAATTTTAATCGGCAGCAGCGTGTCCCGAAATAAAGCCGAGGCGGATAATATCGTCGACCTCGATCCGGAGGAGGGTCCTGCTTAGAATCGAAACACGGATTAACTCCGGGCAACCTGCCTCTCCTCGCGGCAAAGTGCACAGACTTTTCGCCAGCTGTCAGCCAGAGCCGCGGTGCGCTCATTCGTGAAATCTGATCGTAAGTTGCACCACTTCACCGGCCCCTTAATCCGCCTCGACCGCCCTTAGCTTCCTGCTTGCTTAAACGAACGGTGCACCGAACTCGCAGCGTCGCGGCTGACTCGGGGAGATCAGGGGCAGAGAGAATCCGCCGCGGAATCGCATCGTTCCAAACATCCATTCAACCCGAATTATAAACCTTTGCGTAGCGATCGGTGAATCCTCGTTGGCCCGGTTCGGACTCGAATCCTGTCGAATTAGAAAACCGAGGGAGCATCGTCTGCTCGAGCGGAAGAGAGCGGGTGCATTTTTCATCGCGGCCCGATCGACCCGACCGACGCGCAACCGAGAGTTCTCTTCCTCCTATTTTTCCCCGTTTTAAATTGGACACGATTTAATTTCCCGTGAAACGTTGCATCTAGACACCGGTTGCATAGGCGTCCATCCAACGTCCGCGTTTCCGCCGATGTAATTTCGCGACCCGCCCCCGTCAACGTCGTTCTCCAAACGTCAGCCGTGCAAATGGCCGAGTTCCATTCGCGCCGGTCCATCGAGTTCGCGGAACGTGATGGCCGGGCGTTGCCGGTTCGTCGAAAATTCGTGGCCGGAATACGAGAAACACCGTGGCGCGTTCAAACGGCAATTAATAATTCCGCGACGCGGCGTCGAAGAAGAGAGGAAAGTCCCGGCGAAGTATCGCCTCGGAATAAAATATCCGGGGTGAGAACCGAGAAGAGGAAAGGGGAACCGAGGTTCGCGAGGACGGAGGAAATACCAACGACGGAGGTGAAATTTTCAGGATAAGACGAACGGGGAACGATCGAGATGGAACGGGGACGAGTGGCCGAAATCGGCTTACGGGTCGAGTAACTTACAAAACCCCGGCGTTACGTGGCGCTAATCGATTCCGCTCGGTTCAGCCGTGGCCGGTGGGTATGGGCGCGTTTGAAATCCGAGCGAGGCGCGGATTTGCAGGTGGAGTCATGCGAGAGGCGCGTCATAAACGCACGTGCGTGACCGCGCATCCGATCGCGCGATAATCCCCGAAGCTTCTGAGCGGAGCTCGAAAAGAGGACGTAGGTGGAGAAAGCGCGCAGGCACGTCGCCGATGGACGACGCGACGCGACGCGACGCGTTGCCGCACGTAATAGACCAACGAACGCCGTCGCACACACGTGCTCGGTGAAACGCACTTACGTTACTACGCGGGTGTATGCGCGGTGCGGGCATATAGAGAGCCCTATGTACCGATATACATACGTGCCTCGGCACGAGGGTTGGCTAAGATCCGTCTAAGGCATTCCTAGGCCGCCTCGAACACAAGTGCACTAAATCAATCCATTGTCAGGGACGACCCGATTCCGTGCAGGTTGACTCACCTTTACGACAAAGGCCCTTCATTCCACGCGTACGCCCGTGGAGAAGCGTCTTCGAGCGGAGAGGCTCGCGCGTACCAGCGTTCATGGGAACCTTCCGACGAATCGTCCGCGATCAGTCAACCTTCTCGATCTCCCTCGACCTCTATCTCCTCCGCCCTGTTCCTCCTTCTACGACCTGGCTAGCTCTTTACACCTGGCCCGGAGGATTCCACGGCGAAATAACAACGGGCGCGCATCGCGGCGCCCTTAATGGATTCAGAAGTGGCTACGATTTCTATGAGCCGTAATAACGTTACGCTGATTTATCTCCGCTTTAACCCGGCGGGCTCGCGTTGCTCGCGCGCCTTTGAATGCGTATGTAATATCGTTTAACCCGAGCATTGTCGAGTTCAAACGTATGTAAAGTTGCCGTGACGTGGTTGACGACGAGCGCGCGTCGTGTGCCTGGAGATCGGCGGGGGTCACGGGTACAAGCCTCGAGGTCGCTTCCTTATTATACCGTCGGACGACCTCTCCGACGAGAAGGTACTCGCCGTGTCTTCCACGGAATCCTCGCTTTCGGATAGGCACTGCGCCAGCTCCGTCGGGGCCCCGCTGTTGCCCCGCTGCAGCCTCGCGAGAGCCATCGTTACCGGCAGAAATAACGAGACGTTTTTTACCCCGGGTATTTACACCCAGCCGATCCTCTCGGTTTTATCCCTCGGTTACGAGACACTCGTTCGACGCGCGAGCAATTTGCGCCGCGGTCGCGATCGTATCCCCGCGATTCCCCGGGTTCCAGCTCGGTCCGTGGCTCTCGGCTTTTTCCCAACCGACCGAGGTAAACGAGGGGGCCCGCGCTAAATAGCCCCGCGCGGTATCGGGATATTTTTCGAAAGGAAGCGTTTGCTCGAACGGCGCATAAAATTACGAGGTACGCCCCGTGACGAGGGGGATGACGGCTGGCCGTGCCAGGACTAGAATAACGGACCAGGACTAGAGAATCCGGGTCTGTACGGAAGATAATGATTATAAAAATCTCCTATGCCAGCGGGTGGTGGGAGACGTAATAAAGCGGAGTTTTTAAATAGCCACTAAAGCACGAACAGCCTCAATCATAAACGGACGTCCCTTAAGTAAGAGCAGCCCTCCTTTTATCTCTCGCTATTATTTCGACCCTCGTATCCTTTTTTCCTCTCGTCGACGTCGCCGGCTCCTGCCCGTTTTAACGATAACAATTAAAAGGACCACCGTTTTCTCTGCCAAAGCTAATTATCGCGGAGACACTTTTATTAGCTTCCTCTTGCCGAAGGGCGGTCTCTCGCAGGGAATTTTTCGCAACCACGGCACGAACTCGCGAATCCGCCTCGCTGTCGAAGCCACGGGGTCACGGAAACAGTGGGAAGCCAGGATCGGTTGGTACGATCGAAAGATCAACAGCGATAATCGCGCCGGACGATACCCGGTGCACCGTTTCTATTAGTCAGCCGTCGCGAGAACTCGTTTACAACGGGATTCACACGTATCGTTAAAACTAGTCGGCTCGTTAGCATATTATCTCTCGCGATGGTGTAATTACCCGCGGCACACGACTCCATCCGATAAGGACGAAGAGCGTCCCGATGCTCGATACGTTCGTGCGCCGCGCGCGGTGGGAAACTCCGCGACAACTGCGAATGCTAATCCAATTAGCTCATTAGGTAATTACACACCGCCGACAGGTCTTGTCTTACGCGGGATTTCGAAACGCGGTTGCTCCCGTGTCACAGTTGCTAATTATGAGATTCTGCGCTCATCGGATACACGCGACAGCGAGTAGAAAAAGCGCGTGCGAAGGAACGAGAGAAAGAGAGAGGAGAGAAAAGTAGCGACAACGACGAGGAAATTTAATATAACTGGCAACGGTAATTACTCGACGTAACTACGCTCGACTGCTCGCGATGATTTATAAATCGTTCGATTTTACCCAAGGAATAAGAGACAGCGTCCGAGACGAGTCGAGAAATTACACGTCTCTGGAAGCGCAATGCGTAAACGGGAAACGCGAGGAAACGGCTCGATCCGCGCTCGATGTTTATCGTTCGATTAATGAAAAACGAAGTTCACGGATACCGAGGAATATCCGGAGAGGATTAAACCCCGCTTAATAACAGCGTTCCTCGAGGAGGAAAGACCGAGGCACCGATATCGAAGGAGCCCGTCCCGTAAAGGACGAAATGAAAGGACTGGAACGCCAAGATGGGTAGTACTCGAGGACGTTATCGCGAAACGAGTATCATAGAAGTACAAATTCTACGCTTTTTCCCGTCGCCGTGTGCGTGCGTGTGCAGAGAGGGTAGGGTGCTCCGGGACACCCTAATATCCCTCGACGCGTAACGGTTTCATTTCACCCTCTGCCCTCCTCCTCTTTGCGCTTTCCTCTCGCACGTACGCTTCACCTAGCCTAACCTTCCGTCCCTGTCGCAAGATAAACGATCAGTCACACCCTGCGACTTTTATTTCTCGCAATCATCCGCGTCTCGCAGGCCTAACTCGCCGCCACTCTCCGTCTGCTATCTGCTACTCTTACCTCCTCCCCTTCGACCTTCCTTCCTTCCTTCCTCCTCTTGCACGCCGATACAGCGCTTCCTGGCGTCCCGGCCACCGCCGAGGAACGAAGACGCGGCGCTTTATTGCGTAGCGTAAACTTCGGCTCGTAAGGATTCGACTGCTGATTGAAAGGAAATCGTATCTCCCCGTCCTGGATCCCGAAGCAGCTAGCGGCGGTAATCGTCGAATAAAATTTAAATGGTGAGACACGCGATATCGAGGACGAGTCGCGAGAACGATCGTCCGAATCGGGGTGAGATTCTACCCAGAGTTCGGAGGAAGAGAGTCGGAAAGAGAGGGATCCCGTGGGTGGAGAATGACCGGAATTTTCGTTCGTGGACAAAGTCCCATCGCTAGATGGTCCGAGAGGACCGGAAGCGGAGGAGAAAAGTCGCGAGTAATCGCAGACGTGGGTGCTCGGACGGGAGACGAAAGTAAAAAATTGAGCGATATCCTCGTGGAACCGGGGTGACCTACCAAATGGCCGGACGGAATCTATTTTTTACGGCTTTGTGTGTCTCCATCGACGTAGGAAAATGAAACCGGTAATGCGACGGCATTGATAGATTCGCCACCATTTGGAGAATGGTCGGATTATGCGCGGCATAAATACGCAATTTCACCCCGAATGCCACCGGCTTTCCCCTTTGGGAATAGCCGATGCTTATCCGCTTCGAATTAACAAATTGCCGTGTGCGGATACGCTGACAGTGAACCATGGCCGTCGCGCAACATCGCTTAATCTAAAAGGAACTACTCCGCTAACGAGTCTTCTCCGATTTCCGAGAACGAAGAAAAAAGACCGGATGATGAATGAATCGATAGTCGAATAAGCTTGACCACGCAACGCGTTTTCCCCGTCCTTTTTCTCCGCGCTCTACGGCGACGGGGGGAACGAGACGAGAAAAACGTGCGCGGAGGAAAGGCAAACACGGTTTCCCTTTCCCGGACAGGGCAACCTTAGCGTTGTCTAATTATCCAACGAACGTTTGGCTCGAGAGCCACCCCGCTGATACCGAACCCCGAGAAATCGCCCCGCAAGCAACCTCGCGAGCATTGTGTCGCGTTATGTTGTTAGCGTTTTTTTTTTTCCTTCTTTTTTTCCTTCCTCCCGTGTCCCTAAGCTACCATTGTACCTGCACTCGCACCCTCGGCGCACACTCGAAAACGCTACCTCTCGCTCGACATCGCGCGCACACCGAGGATTGCACCCGGGTGCTCACGGTGATTCCCCATTATGCGGTTCACGGTCTTCTCCACGCTCACCTTTCCACCCTTATTCACCCTCGATCTTTCTCCGCCACACGCGCGTGCACCCGCTGGCTTGACCTTATTTCCATAACGTTTACCCACCGAGGACGCACGGTCTCGTCGAGATATCGGAATCCCACTTCCGGCCTAATGACCACCTGGCAGCCGATCGCCATCGCGCCATGCTGCTACCAGAGGTCACGAAATCCCACTGGTTCGTGCGAAACTTCCACGGAGAACCGATTTTTCTTTCATCCCCGGCTCCTTTTTTACACCACGCAACACGTGCAGCGGTCATTAGCTGACGCCGCGACGCTGTATTTAATTATTCACCAGCGATGCGCCCGCCATCCGCTTCGGCTTAGCCGATCCTGCCGGAACGGGGGAGGTCTCTCCGATTTAGAAAATTTCCAGGAACGCGACACGCTCGCGGCAACGTTATTTTTGCTCTTGAGAATCCGTCAAACGAACCGAACACGCCCCGCAGTCGCGTCTCAGCCTCGCGTGGAAACACTGACGAATATCTCGATGAAATTTCCACGAACTCTCCTTCGAGGTGTTCCATTGTCAATGTGTTACATTGTTCCGTGTATACGTCAAAATTTCGAAAAATCAGAGCGATCGAACGAGGTGTGTACCTTCGACGTTCGTATCGCGAATTGTAATCGGGTACTGGAAACTGCGGTTTCGTCCCCTCGCAGGAAGGGAAGTTAGAGAGATTGGATGTACGAGGATGCAACGTGCATGATTCTCCAGCAACGAACGTACGTTCGTGGGAAATATCCGTGAGGAGATTCGGGCAAGACGAACGCGGTATCTCCCCGGTGGATTTATGCGAGGCGTTATGGCCGACGGATCTAACCCACTAGAGCTAGTCCCCGGCCGTAAACTCGAGATAATTAAATTATGGGAATAAAAAGTGGCGGAGGAACGGCGTGGCTCCGGCGGTGGCAGCCGCTTTTCCACGAACGGCGCGAAGAAAAATCGTAAAAGCAATCCGACCGACAAATCTGTATAATGTTTCGCGATTTTTATCGCCCTGCGCCCCTCAACACTAAAAACTCTCCCCGCGACGCACGCTGCGCCGCGTGCACACGCCTGGCGTTTACGCGCCTCGTCGAATTCCGAAATGGAAATGAAAGATTTACGTTGTCGTGAAAGATCGACGAACGGAACCCGTGGAACGGTTGGCGCTACGGCGATTCCCTTCGTTTGTACCCTTCCGACACAGCTGCGTGTCAACGGATTAACCGACTATGACTCGAAATTACCGTCGCTCTGTTCGAGATAATAAACCGGCATTCTCGCGGATTTTTAACGGCGAGACGCGCAGGGGATTAATTGGGGAAAGAAATGGATGTCCGCGGAATCGAGCGAGTCGGTCCCAGGGAGGAAGTAAACTTCGAGACGGCTCTAACTAATCCCATCACGTAGTGCCATAATCGTCTCGGACGGCGGCGTTAATCAAGTTCCGAAAATACAGCAATGGCCGGAGGTGTAATTTCACCCTTATATACGGGTGTTAAAGCGCGCCGGAATGGCACCCCATGCATAACGCCTGCCGCTTGTTCGTATATATGTAGCTACAACCGGTATACCACCGGTTTCACCCACTCGTAACCAGTGCAGGTACTATACATATATCTGTATATCGTAAACTACGTAGTGGAAGTGTTAAATCTTCCGCGCCAAATGGGAGAGGACAAACTTACGCGGAAACTTGGGAAATCGCGGCGCTGCTCGTGCTCGCCGAGCTTGCCCTCGGCTTTATGCGCGTGCTCGCAAAAAGCGTTAACGGTCCCGGCTGCCATCGCGCCGGTGCAGAGCGTAGGATACAGGATAGTCGAGGGACTCGTGAAAAATGTCAGCAAAAGGACCGAACGCGAACGACGCCGAGTTTAGGTCAACGCGAGCACGCTCGGATGATTTCCGGAATCTAGGCAGCTAGCGAGGGGGTTGTTCGGGTCGTGGGAGTCGTCGAACCAGTCGGGGTCGTCTGGACAGTTGAAATCCTCAAAGTCCCTAGATGTGGTCGGTGTCCGCGGGAACTCCGGGGTTCCCTAGCTTCCCAGAGCCACGAACGTTTAAAGTCTCGAAGATCTTTAGGGTCACCAGGATCGCTAGAACCTCGACAGACGCACGAGTCCACGTGATCCTCAAAGCTCTGTCTATCCTCTACGAATCTCTGCGTAAAGTTATCGCGACGAGACAACGAATGATTCTTGGACGAGGCTGGAAGCACGTGGCAATTAGCGGGGCGCTGTTACGAACCGTGAAACTTGTCGCGCGATCTATCGAGCGACAAGCTTGTAGCGAATCACCGTTTAACACTTCCCCAAGCAAGGGTCCCTTCGTCGAAGACTAACAATATCTCTTACGGCTGATCGGCTTGTAATAATTGCGACTGTACGGTGGTACACTAAAAGGGGAGATGTTTTGTGTTTCCGAGGCCTTTAAATCCCGACTTTAAATTCATTTCGTACCGACGATCGACTCGCCATTGTCCCCGCATCTGTTCCTCGGTCTGTCCGCAGGGTTTAGCTTAGGAATTAGGGGTCGAGGCTGGATTTCATTATCGGTATAATTTTAAAGTGGCTGTCAAGGGGTGATCGCAGCTTTGACGCTTCCTTGACTGACGGAGGGGTGTCTCTTTCTCCCGGAGTCTCAAGCTGAATCATCGTTTTAAAACGTTTTGTTTCGCCCGGCTAAACCCCGAGACCGGCCGAGAAGCTGTCGCGTAAAATGCATCGGATTCAACGAACCGATCCTCTCGCGAGATTAATGGACGGAACCCGCGTTGGCTCGGGACGGGCAAACAAAACGAGAAGCATACGTTGCGATTTCCGCGGCCAAATTTCCCCGCCGGTACCTGCCGCGTTTATTTCCGCCCTGCGCCAACCATAAACGCTCTATGTCCGCCGATGAACGCGTTCGTCGCGCTGTAATACGCGTATACGCCGATAGACATCGCGCGAGATGATCTGAGAGGTACGCGATAAACGCATCGTTCCCGGTTCCGTCCCGTCGGTCGATAAATTCACGGAAGATATTCTCGGCTGCTCTGGAAGCTTGTTATTTCCGAGCGGAGAATCTGCGCGGCGCCGTGCAGAGATCAGAGAAGAATCCATCGAGAGGAAAGATGGAGGGGGTGGAGAGGAGCAGAAGGAAGAAGAAGAAGCAGGCCACCCCTCGGTCCTGACATAACATCCTCCTTCTTTGAAGGCTTAGGGAAAGGATCAGAGATTCCCGGCGAGCAGGACACGTGAAATCGACACAAAAGTGACCATCCTGCGTGGTAAGCGATGGAGCCACGAAATTGGCCTGCCCTCGAGATTCGGCTTAACCACCCTCCCACCCTTCTTCTCCTATCTCTCCGCGCGACGGATCCGGAAAGTATTTCGCTTGAAATAACACGGACGATGATGCCCCGAGCTCCCGGGGCACTAATGTCTAGACAATATTTGTCTTGACCCGGGCAAGAAAATAATAAGCGATGAGAGAAAGATACGCGCGTCTGTATGGTGGGCACGGAGGTCATAACGGGGTTATGAGCTGTGAGGTAGTTAAAGTTTTCAACTGCCGCCGCGATATATACAGCACCACCACCAGCATCGCTCGCTGCCACCACCCGTGGCAACCCCCTGACAACCCCCTGCCAACCCGCAACGCTCCGAAGCTCGTTCGTTACGTGTTTCGCGCTAAATTTGTTCGATATCCTCGAGGAGTACCGTAAATCCGGATATGCCGGAGGAAATTGCTCTTCCCCGGCGTCGGTCGGCTCCGAATCCTAACGGGAAAGAAGAAAACAAAACAACCGCGGGGGGGTGGGGAGCGGACATATTTTCAGCGACCTTCCGAGAAGACTCCTCGCGTACTTTCCCAACGAATCGGAAGGTAATTACGGTGAAGAGGACGTTACGAATATCGCGAAACTTTCCGTCTCCGTTCTTTTTTTATATATATATTCCGCGGTGGTTAGATTTATAAACGAGAGGGGTAAGAAGCGGCGGTGTAGGAGATCGGAAGTGGACGAACGGGAGGATACAATTATCCGAATCGTGCCGCAAGTTTGAAAACGTGCTCGATGAGATTCGTTACGTGGCTGGCCCGCCCTGCACCCTTCGCCCACCACTAATGACAACGCCAGGGTGCTTCAGCCCCTATCATAATTCGCAGCTTCTGGTTTTCCGTCGAGGGTTGTTGACACAATGCGGGCGCCTTACCGCAGCCCTATTCGTGCCTAAGACCGTCGAATATCAATAAAGATAGAAAGAGGAGTCAAACGGGACACGAACCACGAGCTTCGGACATTCGTTTGGGAAACGTTCCTGCGGGACACGGATGATCGTGACGAGATCAAAGGGGACGTTTTGTCCTAATGACCGTCTTCCACACTCGCGCACCGTCGTCGTCGTCGTCGTCGGCGTCGTCGTCTGCTCTTCGTGCTCTTCGTGGTCGTCGTAGAGAGCCGCAGGGTGTTCGTATTCCCTCGACGGGTCGGGTCGGGAATTAAATCGAGTATCACCGGGTGGAGGTTCGTGAGCGAAAACGGCGAAAGAGCGATGGTCGACTGACGATACCACCCATCGAGTTACATTGTCTCGAAGGGATTGGAAGACGAGCGTGTAGAGACGTGACGGTTGAATTACGACGTAACGCGGGGAGGACGCGAGAAACGCGCTACCGAACGTTCGACTAATTTCGCGTTGATAATTTATTCGCGGCTGCGACGCGGACGCTAGACGATTTCGCATCGAATATTAATAGCTAACAGAAAGCAGCTGCGATAATGATTACGATTGCTTACCCTAAAAAACCAGCCCCCGGGCAACGCGAACTCGAACAATTAATCTAAATGTCACCAGGAGTTAATTTATACCGGCGCGCAATCGTATATCAAACGCTATCTTCTTCGGATATTCTCCGGGGTATAGGATATATAAAGCATTTCCCGTTAACCAGCTACGAGCGGCCTTTATCAACCCTTCAACGGGCGTTTCCTATCGTTACTTTCCCGGCATTACTCCGTGCCAAGGCTGTTTCACGGTTTAATTGCTTTTGGAACGAAAGAAGATCGTTAATAGCGCTTACATACAGCGATACATAGGAAGTATCCCCAAGTCTCGGTGGACGTAATTGCAGATGCTGCTGCGAGCAGCAGCATACGTCTGCATGAAACGATCCCTAATTGCTTTCTCCGTTTCATCTAACATCGCCGATCGCCAATAACTCGTACATTAATTGATTTCTTCGTGGCCGGGCTACGAGCGATCGAACGCGATTCTATCTGGCATCGATCGGAACAGGGTTCACCAGCTCTGCGGCTATTAGTCCTATCCGACTGGGCCCGCGCCGTTTCCAATTTCGACGCCCTGTTCCAGGCAACCTAACAGCGTCGCGAGCTTATCTCCGACCTGAAACCGCGAACGCCGATGTTACCGGGGCGTTGCATTAATATTTATCGCGAAATCACGTTGCTCGGCTGCCGGACGTTTTATTGACCATATCGGCTGGCATCTTAGCGCGAAAGCCACCTGTATTATTATCGCATGCGCTATGAGGCAACGGTGGCGGCAATAAAACGCGAAGGAGCATAGAGGCACGTCGCGAGATATCGACCGCGTATCGTCGTCGTCGCCGGCGTCCTGGTGCCGGGCGTCTAGGTGAACATCGCGAGCGTGTACATCGGCGGACGGGTCGATCGCAATTTCACGCGAAGCATTAGCAGTAAAGCTCCACCGGTGTAATTATAAACAGAAGGTGCTTTGCGCCGCGATAAATCCCATTCTCGGCTACGTGACTCATTCTCGTTATTTTATTCCGTTTGATTAATTCCCGGCAGTAAAAGCACCGTAAAAGCGCGACGACCCGACTCGGAATCGCGGCCCGTCGGGGCTGCCGTGGCTTCTCTTTCGCGAGGGCAGTTTCGCGGTGATCCCTTGGCCGATGGACGAACCAACGAGCCACTGTTTTCCTACATTGTAAGGATAAAGTCGTAATTTTAACGGAGACGCATGACTCGGGTTTCGATCGACAGCAACTCTCTCTCTCTCATCCACCCTATCCCGGTTTCATCTCGCAACGATAAAACCATCCGTGCTCGTCAACGTCGGAGACGCGTTGTCCGACCGAGAGGAACGGAGAAATCGACGAATTTTTCTAATTGCTGGACGACTCCCTGCCGAACAACCGAGCTTTCGTAAAATCTTTATTATCGCGGTAGTTAGAGTTCGGCTGCCAATGGGGAGCCCTGTAAACGACCGTAACACGGATTTCGGGATATCCTGTCTCCAATACACCCTGCTGTTAATTGCTCGGAGACGCGCTCCGGTCCCCGAGACGCGTTTATCGGTCATCGCGACGTCGAATTTGTATACGCGGACGCGTGAAATCCGCGTCGCGACGAGGATACCTCGCGGAACTCGTTAAGGACGTTTCGCACGGATGGAACCACTGGTCGAGGAGCGGACACGCGCGAGCTTTCGGCGTATCGGGCTTAATTAAATGGAGAGGCGTTAGAAGTGGTAGGTAACGGGGTAGGCGCGCGGCGTGGCAGTCGGGAGGCACAAAGAGATCTCGAGGCACAATGCCGCGATTGTTTCGATGGTCGGGACTCGTTACCGTGTCTCTGGTTGCTCGTAAATCGCCTCGTTCCTTCGGCCCCGGCACACGTACGCGGGTACGTGCACGAAAAAGGAGCGTGCCCGCGCATTCGTCCGCGTATCGCAGTCGCTGCAGAGAGAAGTGTCAGCTGTAACTTTTATCGGTTATAAAAGCTCGCGATATTATGCTGAGCCAGAGTAAATACGTTTATGCTCTTCGCTTCTCCTTCCGTCCTCCGTGCTGGTCCTGCCTTCGCGACGGCCAGCCACCCCGGCAGAACTCCCGGAGCCTTATCAATCTAATACATTTCGTATTTTATGGTTCCTTCCGCGGAGTGGCAAGCCACGCTCTTTACGGCCGCGTATCCAGCTCTACCTTGTGTTTTGCATTAATTCGACGAGGACCCGGGCACCGCGAGTGGCAAACGGGCAGCGTTGCCTCGGCGCGACGCGAACAAGTCGGTGACGAAAGCGTAGAAAAAGGATTGGACGCGCGGGTCGACGGACGCCGCGGCGTTTCCTTCGCGGTTCGCGTCGAAGACCAGCTGCGGCGAAAAATCGACGTCGCGTCGCGTAACTTCCTAGACGACGATTACCGGCGTCGTCGAATGTCACGGTTGTCGCGCGATGTCGCAAAGTGTAGCAGCGGCCATTACGCGTAATAAGAGAAACCTTGGAGATCCGCGAACGGCCGTTATTACCGGAAAGCGAAAAATCCGCGTGGCCTGGGCGCAACGGTGGAAAAGTATCGGGAAAGAAGTAAATAGCAGGCGGTCGTAAACGTCGATCGGTTGGACGAGGACGGTTAGGCAGAGATTTCTGCGCGAGAACGAGATCTGGTCGGATAGCTGGCTGGCAGACAGCCAATAAATAGGACGACAGGTTCGGTCGCATCGGCACGGGCAATTGCATCCAGGTGGCCCTACTGTTATGACGTAATAATCCAAAGCAAGCTACCCCTAATTCAGAGGCAAACCCGTGCGTAGCCGTAGCCGGCTCACGGGAACATAGTGCCTCTCGTGAGTGGCCGCGTAGTACGTCGTACTGCTCCGGCAGCTCGATGCATGCGAATATGTGCACGTGCATGCTGCGGTGCACGCAGCCCGTAGAGGATGCACGCGTCGATGATGCGTCCCGACCCACCTGACGCCCGTTAACGTCCACTAGACCCGTCTAGATACCCGATCCTGGACCGAACCTAGCCTGAAACTGCGCGCGTTAGCGACTTAATTACGCGGGAAAGCGAATGGACCGATGCGAGAAAGCGCGCTTGGTGCCCTACTCGGATCGGAGGAAAATTACCGCGGAGCTGGCTCGTACTCGCGCGCGAGTGCGCGGAAACTCGTACTCTCGAGGACTCGGCGCGGCCTGTGGGCGGACGTGCGAGTATCGAAAATGTAATCCGAACAAAGAGAATTCGAGGACCGAGCGCGATAAATCATCTAGCGACCTATAGCCTCCAGGGGCGTTCTCTGTTACAAGAGACGGTAATCACCGGGCACCGGCATCTCTATTTTTTTTTTCTCGCGCTAGATACACGTTTTAGAACGCAATCAGCGTCACTCGTGCGGGACCGTGAGCTCGCACAATCGCGATCGAATCAATCGGTCCGATCGTATCTACCGGGAGCCTGGAAAAACGGCTCGACTACGGGGCAATCGATATTATCGTTTACCAGTTCACAGGCGCAGGTATATACTTTCTATTTCCCTAACGAGTGGATATACGCACACCTGTACGCGGCTATCAACCACCTTCCGGGCACGCGTACATGCATCGTGACTTAACGCGTCAGGGCCGTAGGAATATACCTACGGTCGCGGGAGAAACAGTTCACCTCGTAACATTTTCATTCATTAAGACGCTGGATAAATGCCTCGTTCCTCCTTTCGTTCCATTCTTTTCTCCTTTTTTCCTCTTTTTCCTCGCGCGCTAATACGATATCCGACGGCTGCTCGCGAGGCTACGTAATCGCCGGGATTACGAAACGATACGTGGATGAGAGCGTGTTTTAATTGGCGATAAAAGCTGCGCGAAATAAAGCGGAAAATTTACGACCGCGATCCTCGTCCAGAGTACAATTAAACAGAAATATCTAATATCTTTCCGGACGATTAGCAGGCTCCTTTTCAGCCTACACACCTGCGATTTATACCGTGTTCCAACGAGTACGTTGCAGAGCCGTTGGTGCAACGCCTATCAAGGCCACTGAACTTGCTACTTGAACCTAGAGCGGCGCAACGCTGCGGTTTTTGTGGTTGCTCAGATTTTATAACGTTTCTTCGGCCTATTCCACCCTCCCTCCCGTCCTCCCGTTTTACCTTGCTCTTATTAGCCACGGGGTTGTACACACCGCGCTACGGTAATCTCTAGACGATAATGATAACTCGTCTTCGTTTCCTGGTGCGGTCAGCGCGGCACGAGCCTCCGCGAGCTTCGTCTCGCGTTAATGGACGACGCGAGACGAAGAAACGCGAAACTCGGACGACACGCCTCGGTCATAGCACCGAGACTTCCGACATCGATTCAACTTCGACGAGCCACCCTTTACGAATTATCCGCAATCCGACGAAAAAAGTCCTTCTTCTTCGACCAATCGTGTCTGTTTCGAAGGAAGCACGCTCGTGTCGCGTCTACGTGAAGAAATATTCGAACAGGAAGAGTACGATTTATTCGCGCTTTGCAGCTGCGTAATAATCGCCTTTGGCACCTGCTAATTAAATCGGTCCAATTCGACGAAACGATTTGTCCCGCGGAAAGCCGCCGTTTGCCCTAGGATTCTACGCGAAAGTACACACGCGAGGAAGGATAGCTCGGAATATACACGCGATAAAGGACAATGCACGCGCATAAAAGTTGAAAATATAGCGGGAAATGATAGCTGCGCACCGAGCCTGAGCACCACTTTGAATGCACTCGAGCATTCGAATATTTAGCAGAGCCTTTCTCTCCTCCGGCGATTCCTTTTCCAGTGCGCTTCATTTACCCCGAGCGTTACGCCCTTCGGGAGGAGGAAAAAAGGACGAGTTTCCATGGCTGGGGTTGCAGAGAAATTTTCACCGAATCTTCCGACGCCTCATTTGATCCTGGCTCGCAGCTTGACGTACCGTGCACTGCCGCCACTCGACAGCTCCAACGACTTAAACGTCCGCGATAAATTCGACTCTTGCCTAAGGAATCACTCTGGCGTCTCTCTCGCTCCGGCCAAGATTTACCCCGAATCGAGCAAACGAAATACACGCGCGCGTACTTCGAAATCGCGATAGACCGGCGATCTCTCGGCGACGGTTTCGGTAGGAAAAAATTTCGCGAAGCTGAGGACTTAGGAGAGGCGAAAAATTATTCCCCTTCCGATCGGGAAACCGAACGTATTTAACTTTCTATCGCCGGCGTAAAAGTCGCTGCCTCTCGAGCACGCAAAGCGCATCTTATTACAAAGCGCGCGCGAGCTCGCTCGCGGAATGAAAAAACGCGCATTCAGAGGGAAAGTAGACTGACGAGAAATAATCGGTAATACCCGTCGGTTAAAGAAGGCGAAGTGCCGAATAAGGGGTTGCTCGACTCAAAAGGATCCGAATCCGAAGCCTACAGAGGACTTGAAATATACGTATATCTGTGCCGTTCTTT
The DNA here is from genome assembly GCF_051020765.1 of Lasioglossum baleicum. Lineage (NCBI taxonomy): Eukaryota > Metazoa > Arthropoda > Insecta > Hymenoptera > Halictidae > Lasioglossum > Lasioglossum baleicum. The sequence continues at coordinate 33,949 of NW_027469861.1, read as the reverse complement.
ACGATATAAAAGACTATAAAACCCTTCATTCTTTCGCTGCCTACCCCTGCACCCCGAGTGACTGATCTTTTGCCCAAAGCGTCGTCGATGCTGCGCCGTAATTAACGATTACAAAGTATTTGGTAGAGATGATTATCAGACTGTGCCGGATCCAGCAGCGTTCTCACTCCATAACATCCGGCACTTTGATGTCCCGACCGTCTCTTGTTTTCTGCTCCATTGTACCGACTCTTACAACCACACGCCGGGGTGGTACACGCTGCGTTTCCATATCGGTGTGCAAACCGTGTACAGACGCGTCTACACACGCGGCGCTGGGCCGTTGTTGCGGTGCCTCGACGGCGGCGAGCACAGGCTCCGGCATCAAAAACCCACGTCGATGAAGCGCGGAATTGCGGGCTCCATTCTACGGCATTGTTGGCGGTACGACGTTTTAATTGGCGATCCCCGATCGAGCACTCTTCCACGTCGAAAATGAACTATCACCGTGATACGCGCGTTTTCACCGACGATAAAGATATATTCCACGTAGTTAACCCTCCCGAGCCCGTTTACGCTCCACCATCCACTCGAGGGTTATCCAATATCTTCCGTGGAATTACGTGCACTCTCTAGCATTTAGCGAGACAAGATTGCTCGAGTAGTATCGCCGCGCTTAATACTCGGCTAGTGCTTTTAAGCACCGCGATAAGTTTTCGCGTTGCTAATACGCCGATACTCCTCTGCCTCGCTCCGCCTGCGCGTATGACAGAGTACAAATTACGCCCCGGACATCGTCCCCTTTCTTTCCTCCCCCTTTCGGTTCTATCATTTTTCTCCCTTTCTTCTTTCCCTCCTCTCCGAGCTGACAAACCGGCCACCGCCTGCCCCACGCCGCGCTCCTTTTCCGCGCGAAAAACGAGCAATCGCGAAATAGCCCGTACGATCGCTCGCATTTTTCCCCGCGAATCGGCCGCGACACGACGGTTAATCGGAACCTGCTTCGAGCCGCGACAACTTGCGCGATCGCCGCCTGTCCCAAGACGGATGACCAACAGCCTGGAAAATACGCGTTCTCGCCGTATCAACGACCAGCCGCGGTGTCTAATGGAATACCGACCTGCCACCTGATACATTAATAACCACCACGCGTTGCACCGACGCGATTTCTATTTCCAGACCTATCGATTTCCACCCCATCCCTCGAATTTATCCTCGAATTGGAAAGAAGAAGAAAGAGAGAAAAAAAAAAGAGGAACTCACTGGGTGATTTTATCGCGAGAAAGCGACCGTTTCGATTTAGGGAGTGCGAGAGCTAACTCGAACGGCCTACGTCGTCGTAAGCACTAACCAAGTTAATGACGTGTCAGAATCATAATAGCGCATCATCGTTCGAAGACGAGGTACATAAAGCATATGTTTTAAAGCTTCGTGTAATCGAGGATCGCAGTAAACGCTGGGCGGACGGACACAATGGCAACGGTGGAGGGCCATTAAAGAGGCGCGATTAAATTTAATTATCAAATTTTACGATTATTTGGGGCGCGACCGGGCCGAATGTGTTTGCATCCTCGCGGGACAGCAAAAGGGCGCAAAAAAGCCATGGGGTTCGACGGGGCAAAAAGCGAATTAGAATTTCCTCGGACGCATGAAAGAGCTAATAAAACTATAAACCTGTCCGGCGGTATTTTCGCATTGTCCGACATTACGATATAGAATACCATAAATCCGCTGCACTTCCGTTCCCCATAAACGCTATTAAACGTCCCTTTGCACAAACGTTGCAAACGAATCGCATTGTCGCGCCTTGCTCTGCCCGACCGATTCCCTAATTTCATCTCCTACCCTCTGCGACTTCTTCGCCTGAAAAAAAAAGTTATCCGACCAGCCCCTGTGTCGGTTTCACCCGTAAAGCCATACCGTGAGCAGCGTTAACTACGACGATTAAACAAGCTAGACCGTTTGCGCGAGAGTAATCGTTTTTATGCCTCTCGTGAAAATCCAAGTCGAACTCGTAGCTTCCTCCGACCCGCCTAGGCTTTGTTTCCGATCCTGCACGTGGGTCAACGTTCAAAATGTGCCGCATAAACCGAAGGCTTAATAAAGCCAGGAATCCGGACTATTCCGTTCGTAGTCGACATTCCGTATTGGATGAGCGACCGTTTACAACCTTTCGACTGCCCTACGAGCCTCGTTCAGCGGCACAGGCAGCAGAAACGGCTCAACACCGAGAGAAAACCTACGGTGGGTAGGGACAGAGGGGAAAACGATTTAACGAAATGAAAAAACAGCGCGCTTAACGTACGCTTTAATGACAGGTCAGGACAACCGGGACCTGCCAGGTCTCTTTTGGCAATAAAGCAGGCCCGACTTTATCGACCGGAAGAGCTTGGCTGCCGAACGATTTGGACAGTTGGACATTCGACCGACGAAATTTCCGGTTTATAAGCGAGCCTGAGAGTCCGTAACGCCACGCCGTTAACGATTAACGATTCATTTAGGAACGTTTAGTACGACGAACGAGGGCTCGAAACGTTATGTCGACTGCATCTCTGCTGGCTGCGATAAGGGAAAACCTTTCTTGGAAATGGCGGGTTTGAATATGAGCTTACAGGTTGCTGCAAATTGCCGGGCGTGTTCCAAGGATATTCCCTTTTCCTCTTCTCACCTACGGAAAATGCAAGAGGATAACTCGGCGATTCGTGTTCTTAACACTAGGTTTACGGGGGTTTCTTGTATACCTTTTTCTACGGACACCCGTCAGATTTTGGGTAAGAAAACCACATATTTTCTTTAAAAAACAAACGATGGGTTTGAGTTGAAAACAATCTCAATATTAACAGATTTAATTAACTTAAATTAAATCTGTTAATATTGTATAATTGAAGCACCCATCCGTCAAATTGACGGGTTCCGTAAATCTAGTGTTTAAAGATATCCGTGACTTGACGTATAAGTTGACATCGTTGATGTTTTCAAATCTACTCCGACATTTAAACGTCGTTGTATCGAACGTTGATTTTTCGCGGTGGCTAGATTCGAATTTAAGTTTTGAATTATTACGTCGAAATGTCGAACGGATATTTCCGTTCCTCGTCGGTCTGTTTTTAATCGGAAATTAGGCTCGATTGTGAACGAGCCTGTACAGGCGAACACCGCCCGTGTAATTCACGTCATTCCAAAGTTAGTGGCGCGTTAAACATACTGAAACGCGTCTACAGAACAGGAGACAATTCGTCGTCTCGTTGTCATCGCTCGAGGTCGTATAACTTGCTCTACTGTGAAATTAAACCAAGAATCGATTAAACGGGGAGCGCTTAAATTAATATAGATGCTCCCCCGGGCGTGCAAAAAGGCGAAACTAATCCGCGTGTAACAATCGATACGATAATAATGATTACGCGTCGAAATATCGTGACATGGGGTTCTGTAATTTCACGAATTTTCTTTCAGGCTAACAGATGTTCACGTGCTGGCGGACGAAAAGAGACAAAAGCGACGAGCAGGCGTTGTAGCAATATATTTACTACCGTGTCCTCGCAAGTGCATTCGCTGGACGGTAACAGCGAAATGGAAATATGAAATACATTTGGATAGAGAAAGCATAACCGCGCGGATGTGTACCTAAGCGATAACGCCGGGCAATACCGTGCGAAAAAATGGCAAATATGAAACCGCGAGTACATGATCGACTAAAAGCAACCACGTTCCAGTCCATTTCCTAAAGGACCATTTTCGAGAGACGATACCGGCCTGGCATTCCAAGAACGATACCCGACATTCTTCCCAGACAACTAAAACGGTTCGCTGGTAGTTCAAATCTCGTGCATTTAGTATTCCGTTATTTTTTCGCGATTTACGGATACAGGCGCGTACGTATGCTTAATGCAAACGAATCATATCACCGACCGCGAAACAGCATGGCAGAGGTCTTTTAAAACGCGACGATGGCGCCCATCAGCAGACGGACCTTTTTCTTCGGGCGTTAATCCGCGAGAGGCACACGGACGTTTATACGAGCACATTATCGCGGCTAGCCCGCTCACGGTTCCTCTTAACACCTTTCATAGTTGGCATGCCCCTGCTCTTAAAGCGATTGCGAGTGAGTACTTTGTCTAAGGTACATTCGCAACAGGATATAAACGTTGCAGATATCACCCTTGCAACATTACCTTTCGCATCTCTTCCTACGTGTTGCGCTTTTTTACAGTCTGGCCCATTTACCGGTTTCATCGAACCAATATCGTTACCTCCTTCCCCTTTTTCATTTTTTCCCGCCTCTTTTCCTCGTGAGCTTTCAAACCGTGACGTACGAGTTTGAACAAAGTTAATTGTAGAATCGGTTATTGCGCGTCCAAGTCAAACGCATGCAGTCCCTTTGCGAATAACTCGTCTCCTTTTTCCCTGAACGTGGTATTTCGGTGAAAGGTAATTGAAATCAAAAGCGTTTATACCGGTATTGTACTAGTACTGCTAGTTCTAACGAACCTAAGTTAGTTCGGAACATCTTGCACGTTTAAACCGACGCCTAGGTAACGATTTGCCATGGAAAGAAGCCGTTTGGAGAAAACAAAAGGCGATCTAGTGCTCATAAATTCAAATTACGGGGAACATCTTGAAGAATTCGTTGAAGGAATGGCAGGTATAAATCAGAGATTATATTTTTACGGAAAACTGTATAACGTCGAGCGTTCAATTATTCGACACGGCACAGGAATCAATTACCGTCTGAGCAATCTATCTACAAGCCCTGACAATGACACACGAAGAGAAAGGCTCTTTCCACGGCAGTTCGCAGTCTACCTCTTCTCTGTCCGCGTGCTCCTTCTTTATTTGCCTCTGCTCCCTGGCGAGCGAGGGAAGAGAGTAACCCAGCCATAAATATCCCGTAGGGTAATTACCCTTTGAGGACTTTGAAGCTTTGACGATTTTAATAATCTTAAAAGACAGCGGGTCTCGTGATTAGTGTTCCTGTCGGCGGATGCAATCGACAGTGCTCCTCTCCACCGATGCTCAGTTCGGTATGCGTGTACATCACAAAGTTCCGCTTCTCTTGGCATTGTACATTGTAATGAGAAGCAGAGATATACACAGGCCAAATAAGAAATGAAATGGAAGCGCGACGAATTTTATATTAAATTTCGATGCAATTCCCTTCTTTTTATTATCTTTCATTCGTCGAATCTGAAATGTCGTAAAGCGTGTAGGAACAATTCGTAAAATGTTTATGGAACTAAGCGAAATGCTGTTCCGAATGTACCGTTGGTAACATTACTTACTTGCTTCGTGTATTTAAGCGTAACAAAGCTGGTTCATGCATGCTCGTAAAAAAAAAGAAACTTCGACACACGTGCAAGGACATGTTGTTTCGACATGCACAACAGGTTATAAACTCACCGAAGGAAGACACCTGAAGACGATGATAAAGATGTCCGATTTAGTCCGCGTAACTTTTGCGCCGTACGATACCCCATATAGGTTATGGCACTTTGAAGTATTGGCATAAAAGCAAGTCCCTCGTGGTACGACGAAAACAATGAGCGGTGAACATGAAACGACCCTTACTAGCCAATAACACACGTGGATTATTTCAAAAAGCTAATTTTTTCTCTGTGACCGTATACAAAGTCAAAGGATTACATACATACGTCATTATAGCGCGCCGTCTGCGTTTTCCAGAAAGCGGAAATCCCATCGTATTTTCCAGCCGTCTGTTTTCCATCCACATCATTCGAGTCTGCGAGCACTGAAAAGCTGCGTCGAACAATGGTAATTCGGGATCCGAAAGGCACACGTATCGGACGAATCATTTACGAGTTGAATCGATACGGTTGCAACGCTGTTGATTTTTCATCGATCGTTACGTTGGCCACACTGCATCTCTGTTCTCATCTTCGAGCCTAGAGTCTCGTGGTTTAGAAACAGTCGATCGTGTATCATATACCGATAACAAGTAGACGTTGTGTCTCGATGTGTATGGCCACGGTCGTGGATAAAAAGTGTTTACGAACCGTGATATCGTAAAGATCGAGATGGATAAAAATCAGACAACGGAACGCTGTTCTTTTCACGCGATAACGCAGTAGGTCGAAGACGATTGCGTGACGCTGATCACATGTAATCGGTGTTTATAAACAAAATTCCTCGTCGCTCTTGGGACACAAAGTGCTTCGTTCACTTTCAGGGTTCACGGTTTCTTATCCTATGATTATTTCCCGATAACCTAACCTGTCAATTACGCTTTCGCGGAAAAATATCTCGAGCGGCGACACGAAATTCGTTTCTGTAGCACACGTAAACCTTCTCGTTCGAAGAAATATATTATGGTGAATGAGTTATAATAAAGAAAAAAGAAAGCACGGCAATTATTCCTTCTTTCGACTTCGAAGTATATCGAATCGAGTTTAATCTTCCTTATCGACGTCGTCGATTCGTTTCACGAGTATCTCACACGATCGATCAGTTTTTACGAACACTTTGCAATAGAATTCTTTTCGAATCGATGAAATTCCAATATCGGTTATTTCTATTCGAACGATCCGGAATAAATACCCTCGGTCGAACCGCTCGGTTTAACTGCGCAGTTTCGTGTCCTTTGAAGAAAAGTCAAGTTTGACATATGTTAACCTAAATTCAGACGACAGCGATGTATTCAGCATCTGTGTTTCAGGGCGTCGAGTTTACATTCTACAACACATGTGTTTTCAGAGGGATGCGTGTTCCAACTAATCACTCTCTTGTTTCAATACCACTAGCCGAGTTTTTACGTCTCAATAACGCGGACAATATTCAGCCTGGCGTAACCGATTGCGCGCGCTTTTCGAACGATATATAACGTTCTTAAAAGCGCACAGCGTATCCGCGTTACAAAACCGCGAAGTGAATTATCCCGCGCGAAGACAGAAACGTGGATAGAAATTCGTGAGTTATCACGTCGGAAGTAAAACGAAAAGTTTCGACTACTTAAAATATCGAGTATTCTGTCGAGTTCTCAAAGTGACGGAGAGTGATTACGTTAATGACATGGCGGAGTACGCCTTAACGACGGGATAGGTGCAGACTGGTACGACATCGTGGCACGCGATCCTAACATCAACCACGACATCAACCGTACCCTGTATAAATATACTAACAACGACTAGAACGATACACGACTACTTCCAGGCGAGTTGGGTTTTTTACGACAGGAAATATAGTCCAGACAGCGCGATTCGGTTTTATTACGACGCAGGCATATATCTGTATGCGCCATGCTGACTTATCGACTGTGCAGCACACAACCGTATTGTGTACACAATTCCTGCCTGTTATATCAGTGAAGTACCATGGATGATACGCGTATAAATCCGCAGAACACAGTGTTAAGTGTTTAAAGCGACTAATGGAAACAGGTCGTTGGACTTTCTGACACGAAAAGGTAGACGATTATCGGGCCAGGTTGGAAGGAGGAAAGTATATCCACCGTTTCGGTAAGTGCCTTGAATCATAATTATTTCAATCGCGCTCCTCGAGGGAGGCATGCATAAAGGAGCAACATGCTCTCGTATGATAGAGAGAGTGCGATTTGTACCTGAGCGCAATCGAGTTTTACGAGTGCGCGCTATTCCTTAAGTCGATCATTAGTCAACGCTGAAAACAACGAGGGTGAATAATGATTGTATTATTCAAATCGCCCTTCACCTTTTACAACTTCCGTAATTTTTCTCCGATTCCGCGCGAAGGAAAGTTCGTTACGCTTCACGGCGAATTAGTCCATTCTTGAATAATTTGATAAATTTGCATCGATTAACGGATTCGTAATTGAATCTAAACCCGAATAAAAAGCCATTAGATCACACGTGTGATTATTCGAGCAATTTTTTTTCATTTCTTCAAGATTCTTCCTTTTTACCGGGACAAATGAATTTGTATCCTCTCCGTATAGATATTCTCGCTCGTATACTTCGTGCGATGAAATCGAGGTTTACGGATATAGTATTAATTATATCGTTTAAATATAATAATTACCACTGCCTTATGAAGGCATATAATAAGAATGCTTTCATCGAAGCTAGGTTGGCCGAGCGGTCTAATGGCGCCAGATTTAAGTTCTGGTTCCCATCTGGGAGCGTGGGTTCGAACCCACACTTAGCAAATATTTTTTCTTCCTTTTTCTTCTCGAAATAAGTTGTATTCTTGCAATTAAACATGTTCTCGTAAAAACAAACGATTAATTCGACGAGATTAAGTTGAAAAGTCGAACGAGTTAAATAACACGTTTCATAGATCACGCTATCCGATCTCGTCTCGGGTTTCGCGTAAAGTCTTAAGTACCAGCTTAACGAGAAAATGACGTTTAAATTAGAAGAAAAATGGTTTCGTTAACAAATCATTAATTGACGGGCTAGAAGCTGATTTGCAATTACGGAGTATCTCCGCGCGGAGATAAATGGTCGGAGCTTTCGCCGAAGCCGGATTCGAAGTGACTCGAGTCTGGTAACTGATGGCAACGGTAATTGAGCCGAGTATAAATGACTTGATGAATAGTCATAGACAATTAGGGAGGCTGAGATAAGGCAGCGAACCATGCACGAGCAACTTTAGCCCGTTAATCCCGTTACGGAGCCTCGCGCACGCCAACGTTTTCGTCTCGGCGTATTTACATAACCGTACGGATGGGTCTCGCCGCGAACTTTGCTGCCCGACAACGTTTCAACCCGGTCGTTCCTTTCTCGTTCATAATTCTCCTCGATCCGCGCGAAAACCGCGCAGAAACGTAGAAGCTCGATACTACCCGCTCTCTCCGGCTCGAGCGAATCGCGACGGTTCGCCAAACAGTTCCATCGACGTTTCCAAGTTTTGTCAACAGTTTCGCGCGAATGGCCGTACCGGGAAGGAAAAAAGAGCCGATTAAATCGGATTACCGAACCGGTGGGCCAGCCCTTTTCCCAGAAGACCAGGACTCGACACCGTAAAAGTGTCAGGAGAGCACCCTATTCGGAAAGGGGAGGCCGTGTACCGGTATCGAGAAGAAAGGAAGCGCCAAGAGTCGCCGTTGAAATGCTTGTCACAACAATTTCGCTAAAAAGCACAACTCCGTGTGCTCCGGCACAATGAACCCGGGACACTTGTAATTTCATTCCGCCGCATCTGTTGTCATTCTCACGTTACCGCACGAATATCTCGACTTTCTTCGTTGCTTGCACGATCGCTGGTTGCCGGCTCGGTCTCGGGGACGGAGAGGGAGAGAAGGAGAGGTGGTCGCGTTGCGAAAGAAAGGGAAAAAATCAGACGCGCGTATTTCAAGCAACCTTGCGCGAACGTTGCACAATGGAGCAGCCTCGAAGGTCCCCCCGTAGCTAAGGGGTGCCGTTCCTGTCGATACTGTGGTCGACGTATAAAGGGTCTGCTATGGAAAAAAAGGAAAAAAAGAAAGGGGGCGAACGGCAGCGGGGAGCGGAGCAGCAGGGTAGGTGTCCGCGAATCGGGGTACTTCGCGTTATTTTTTTCCTCTTGCCCTTCTGACTCGCACCGTTCTTCTTCTCTTCTCCTCTTCTCTTTTCGCCTAACCACGTTCATCGATCGACCACCACTTTGCATTACGTAATTCGAATTATCATCAGCCAGAGGCGTGTACTCTTATCGATGTCTCGAGCAACGTCGAGGGTCGCTGCTCGTTCTCCGCTTCTTCTCCGCTTCTTCGACGTTCCTTCTCTCTTTCCGTCCAATCGCGGTGTCACGATAATTCGATTCCGGCACGTCGAAGCGTGAAAGCGAGAAAGAAAGAAGAAATTGGAAAACAGGTCCACCCTCCGCCGCTCGTCGGAGGGAAATCGTATTTATAATGCTCGCGCATTTCAAGCCTGACGTCCGGTGAAATCGCGTTACCCGATTCGGAATATTAAATTCATCTCTGTCTCCCAGGCTATCGCCCCGCGTTATCGTCACCTTAATCGAACCTTAAAAATGCGATTTCATCCCGGCGAGCTGCCACGCGCGAGGGATATCCCTCGGGCCGAATTCGCCGAGATTCCCAACCCTCGACTGTCCCGGCTCGGTGAACCCGGCTCGCGATACCCGGAGTCGTTAAAAAAATTATTTTTTCCATCCGCCGACGAACCCGCGTCTCTTTCACCGGGCGGAATTTACCGCGACAATGGAAACGCTTGTAAATCGTAAATCGGGTGTCAGCCGCGAGAAGGGCTGCGCTTGACGCGGACAATTTCGAGATATCAGGAAGATGAGGCAAAAATTAATCAAGCGGAAACCATAAATAACGATTCGCGGCGAGCGGAGCGTGCTCGGTCAGACAATGGATGACAAATCGCGCGGGAAAGCAAAACAAACCGAGGAACTAGATTGAGCCTGCCTCGATCCGCCGCTGCCTTCCGCCATTGTCATCGATTACAGCCCGAGGATCAGGCTGGGACATAATCTCCGTCCCGTGGCCCCCGTGTCGTGGAAGAAAAATGATGGTCCTCCTCTGGTTGGACGTCCAGCCGAGTTCGGCTTCCAACGAGTTCCTCGCCGGGGAACTTTGCTCTACCAACCCTCCGAGCGTTTCTTCTCTCAGCCCTTCGCCGCGACGCGATAATCTCGAGCGTCGGTCGCATGGTTGCACCGTTCGCGGGTGTGTCTCGAAGGAAAGAGCTCGATCTCCGCGTAAGGTTATCAGAGGTACGTAAACGTAAACAAGAAGGTGGCGACGGTCAGAGGGGTAGGTTGAGGTCTTTGTGCCAGAAGGGAAGATCGGATCGGGGCCGCGTTAAAAAAGAAGAAAAGAATAGTCGTCTTAAGAGGAGGAGGCCATGGCAATCGTAAATGTTTAATATCGTGATTAAAGGCGCTGGCGCCTCTCATTATTATTTCAGTCTGGAGGACATTTCGCCCACAGTCCTCTCTCGCTCCGCGTCACCGCGTTTCTTTCAATTCTCACTTTCCTTCGTCGGCTTAAAAATCTCCGTGAAAATTAGCCGCCTAAATATTTAAAGCTCCCCTCCTACCGGTGGCGTTCGTTGCACGGCTCGAACAGAGCACCGCGTCGAATCGGGCGTCGTCGGGGGCGGTCGGGGTCGGGACAGCGGAGAAAAAAATACGAACCGGGGAATAAAAAAAAAAAAAAGAAGAAGAGGAAAAGGAAAAAGAGAAAAAAGAAGCGGACGAGGAAGGAAATAGAGGAAGAAAGGGAGAAGAAAGGAGAAGAAAAAGGCGGAGAGAGAGAGAGAGGGAGGAGAGGAGCGGGAATACAAAAAACAAGCCGTCTGCGGGCCGCGTCATTGTCCCGGGCATGGAGACAGGCGTGATCTCTTCCCATCTGATGGATTTCTGCTGCAGTCACCTCTAACCACCTCTGCTCGTCACTTCCCGTTGCGCTTCGTGCCATTGGACACCCGACTGACTTTTTGTTTTAAATCCTTTTCCTCTCTTTCACCCGCTTTGCCTCGTCCTCGCCATTCAGCCGGGGCCCCGGCAGGGCTCGCCCTCTCTTTCCTCTCTCCCTCGCGAACAGAGGAAAACACCGGGCCGGAGCATCGAATTAAACGCGTAATTTCTTCGAGGAGACTTATCACGCGGAGAGTGGCGGAGAGACGCGTACGTGACGCGAATTCCCGTTGCCCTCGAGGAGAGAAACGAATTCGCGGAACAACGACCTCGCGGACGACCACGAGCACGCCGTTTCCGTGTCTCCTCGACCAACCCCGAGCGAGGCAGACGAAACGAGACGAAACGAAATCGAGGGACGAAATCCTCGCGCTGTTCAATTTGACATTTAAATTCAGCCGGAAGCCCGGAGCGCGCCTAACTCGGGAAAGAAGCGTCCCCGATTGGAGGATGGCCTTTATACCGATCCACGAGAGCTCGGACACCGGGCGGATATTCGTAAATAAAATTTTCGCGAGGGTGACAAATGGTCACACGCTCCAGTGCTGACCCTATCGGGTCAAAACTCGATACCTATGCGACGTGATTTTCTCCTCTTTTCTTTCTCCTCTCCTTTTCCTTTCGCTTCCGCGCCGCCTCGCGTAGTCGCGCCGCGGACTCGGGGACGGAATAAAACAGATACGAGATTGCCGGACAGAATATTATAACGGTCCACTGACAGGGGACCCGCTTCTTTCCCTTTTTCCGAGGGAAAATAACGCGCGGAATGCCGGCTGATTTAGGCGAGTCTATTAGATTTCACCGCCCCTTCGCGCGTGTTCGCGATCCGACGCGAGGTGTTCTCTAATTTTCCTCTTTTCTTCTCCCTTTTCCCTCTTTTTCCTTCCTCTCTCTCTGTATCTCGTGTCTCGTCGCGGATACTCGTTCAAGGTCCGACGTTTCACAAGGACGTTACAAAATACGTCACCGCCGTTTTACGACGACTTCGCGCGCTCCTTTTTCTTTCATCGGGATGCACCGGTCGTCCGATGTCGCGACCGTGCAAAATAGATTTACGTAACGGAGCCTGCTGGCAGAATGGACGGCCGATGAATTTGCATGGCGGATAATGGTCCGCTAGAACAATAGGGGGGAAAGGGAGAAAAAAAAAAAGAAAAAACGGAGGAGAGAAAAAATAAGGAACGAGCGCCGCCGGGACAGAGGCGGCGGTATCTTTTTTCGCGATCGACCGTGTCTTTCCCTCTTTCCTAGGCGACTGCCGCAACATTTAAACGGTCACGTTTACCTCCCGATCAATCAAGGCCTTTATCCCCGCATCGGTGTGTATTTCTTGCATCGTACAACTCATCGGCGGTTCTATTACGTTACGGCCCAGCTATGTTTCTGCCTCTACTGCGTCGTATTCTCCGCGATGATTAATTCTCTCCGGGTTCGCGACGTCGTGTACCCCGCGGCAGCCGAGAACAGAGACAGCCTCAGCGAAGGGGGCGAAGGTGGAAAAAAGAGGCACGCGAGTGGTTTGCGGAGAGAGGAGAGGAGAGAGAAAAAAAGAGCCTGTCACGGTATATTTCGGCGCGATTATTCTCTTCGCGTTTTTCGTCGCGGACAGATACGAGGTATCCGGCCGAGCGATGAGCACCGGCAATTCAAATGATACCATCTTTCTCCGCGGGGCCGCTTTTCACTCGTTTATACGAAACTTTTGCATATGACGAATCGGCCGCTATTACCATTCAATCTCCTTCGCTCGGCTTCGTTTGCATCCTATCAACTCCTCGATGCTCCTCGCTTTACATACGGCCATGGCCATCGACTCGAATACGTCGTGCTTCTCTTCTACCCTATCCTTCTCCCTATATCTCTTCTCTTTTCCTTTTTCTTCTTCTTCCTCTCCTTTTTCTCTATTTTTTTCTTTTCCCTTTTCCCTTTACGATAGTCGTGTTTTCGTTTGTCGTGTCAGTGGTCCCGAGATCGGTGCACGCTGAACCGAGTCGATAATCGCACTGCACGTGTTTGCAATCGCGAAGTCAATCACGTGCCATAAGCGCGCAGTTGCTGTACGTTTCGAAGCGCAATGGGCAGCGTGTACGCTTCGATTACTGGTGATCGTAATTGTGTTGCACGCGTGTGCGAGATAATACCAGCAGTTGAAAGAGCGAATGTTACATTCGGTTTCACGTGGAAAGTTAATACAGCGAGCGGGACCAGGTGGGAGGAGATGGTACAGATTTCAGCCGATATTGAATAAATATCGGAATAAACGTGTTTCCGCGACTCGAACCGCGAAATTCGGGATAATTATCGCGATGCGCCTGCGAGTAGGGAAATAGAGTATTATACGAATGATTTTTAAATTGATCTTGACATCCTTCTCTTACCGTTTAAGCTCCGATGATATACGGTATAGTCGACATAGTCGTTACGAGTCGTTTCGCAGCGGAAAATAACACGTAACTGATTGCGAGACAGAAAGATATCGGCGAAAATTTTTATCTTCGGCCCCATCCGCGTCTCTCGTGTTTATGTTTGCCTGCACGATATCCTAGTAGAGTAAACGTTTGATAGCAGTACTCCGAGTGTTACTGGACTCGTGATAATTCGCTCGTCTCGAGCAGGTGTCATTACGGGTCATTTGCATATCCGAGAAAAGGAGAAAAAAAAGTTGGAGATGCCGGGGATCGAACCCGGGGCCTTTCACATGCAAAGCGAACGCTCTACCACTGAGCTACATCCCCGTTTTTTAAACCGATCCTATAAGTGGAAGTGGAGCTTTCTATAATTACTATTAATTACTTTGAGTAATTTTCAACTCGTTTGAAATTCGATTACACTGAGCAATCAGATTTAATTTATTCGCAATGGTGCATTTGTGTGGTTCTTAGAGAGGAATAGTCGTGCACGTCGATGAAATGTTTCGATCGCGGACATTTGCGGTAAATGGTATACCGATTACGTTTTAGTCGAGATTTCTTAACGAGTTACCTGTTTTTCGTTTGTTTATTTGATGTTTTAGATAGTTGTAAATATATCGCAACAGTCTGGTAGATTTACGTACAACTTCGTAATCGAATCAGTCCTCGACTCTATATCGGTAATGTTCACGAGTTATGGTAGCGATGCTCATTCTCAGGTCACATTTCACCTGTATATTTATCAAATCTTTTCAAAGGTCTCATGGTGTAATGGTTAGCACTCTGGACTCTGAATCCAGCGATCCGAGTTCAAATCTCGGTGGGACCTTTAAGTTTTGGATTTTTATAACAAAATTTTTGATCCTGCTAACTCAAACTACATTCTCTGCTGTTTAATTATCCGTTCCACCGTGGAAATCGTTAAAACGACTCTTTTCGACTCGCAAATACCTTCATTTTCAAGGTATATTTTAAGATAATGGGAATCGATTAATCCTCGAATATTTTATAATATAAGCAGCAATAACAATTGGAATATACATCTCTGACGTATTCTTACTTTGACATTGCATATCTTATACGTTAACTTGCACTACGTGCATTGCATTCGATTATACGCAATGATGTGTTGCTCTAAAAGATTCAGGCGATGAAAATTTGTATTACGCGCCGTAATTTCACGCGACGACAAATACGATCGATTATCGATCGTCGATACGTTTCTGCAGAATCGGCAAATATATACGTTTATGTATCCGTATTTCCGTCACGTTGCATATATCCGCGCGATGTCCAATTAGATAAATTCGCGCGTTACTCGGCATGGACGATGATTTGATGGAAAAAGATGGAAAAAAAAAATATTTGACAGCGGTGGGATTTCGAACCCACGCCCTTACGGACTGGTGCCTAAAACCAGCGCCTTAGACCGCTCGGCCACGCTGCCTTCGGAAAGCTCCCTCTCTATCTCGGTACAAAACCGTCCTGCTACTATATATATTACATAACTCGCTTTAGTTTATCGTCAGACAAACATGTTCCCATTACGCTCCCGCTCGAACGACGTATACAATCGTATTTACTACCTCCGATCGATAATTTTTCACCTTTCCTCCCCGATAACGCTTTTAATAGAAATTTACGCAATACAGCTGTATCCTCGGTGAAAGTGACGAAACACGTTTTTCTCGGTAGACAATGGGCTATTTACACGCGAGCCGCGATACCTGTCAAAGCAGCATCTTGAGCAACGAGCGAAGCACTTTTCGGTTTCTTATTCGTCTGTCAAAAATCTCGATCGAGGTAGACCTTCTCGTGGACTGAACCCGCCGGTCTAAAGGTTCCATTTCCACGGAACGTCCTCTGCATTCGCGCTGAGATATGACCTATCTTCAGGAATTACTTCTCCCGGGGTAGGGACGATTTAATTAAGTCAACAAACGGGCAATTAAGGCAGGAAGTCGGCGTCTCGCGGCAATGATTAAACGGTTTCATCGCGACCAGCCGATGATCCGCGCAGGTTATCATCATGATAAAGAGGTGGTCTCGCTTTCGGCGGTCGTTATATATATATATGCATCCGGCAGTAACGTGCAACGAGGAGCGTGGATGCGTTTCTAGTCTCGGGGGTTACGCAATGCAGCGAGGAATCGTGTTTCGCGTAACACGGCCCTAACCATTGGCGTGGTTAAAAAGAAAAGTGGAGAAAAGAGAAAAGATGGGGGTAGCTTAATTCGCGGGAACGAAAATTTTTACGATCGATTTCGACGGTCGTTACTCTCGACGTGGCTTCTTTTCCCTTTTGCTTGTTCTTTCCCTCCTCCTTTTTCTTTTTTTTTTCTTTCTCCAAAGGTACGTTTGCACGTTCGGCTGGCCAAGTGAGGAAGAAAAAGAAGCGACGAAATCGGCGATGGTACGCGCGGACGTACGTCATTATGGTCGCGAATCTCTTCGTTTTTATTTTCCCTTCCCGGTAGCGGCGCGATAACATCTCAATATAAAAATTCATGCTCATAACGCGACTCCGAGTGGGGTCTTCTTATTTTCCTCTTCCTTCCTCTCTCTCTCTCTCTCTCCCTTGCTCCCTTTTTCTCCCCCTCGCCCTTTCCTCCTCGCTCTTTCTCCTTTTTTTTCCTTTTTTCTTATCACGTCCCCGGGGACGACGAGCGTAAAACTGACGCTTTAGAGAGAGAGAAAATGCCGGCCGTGCCGAAACGACTGCAGACAGATCGATAAATTCGCGTGAATATTCGTGTAGCTGATAAGCCGGCGAGATAAGCCGAAATCGGTCTTTGCAAGTGAGGATCCCCTCGTTACGGGGTCGGAGATTACGACCGCGTTGCAAAATAGAAGATAAATCCAACGCTTTCGTATTCTTCCCGCCGATGTTTTATAACCTAGCTTCCTCTTCCGTTGATATTTTCATTTTTCCTCGCCGCGGTTCCGTTTGTCTATCCAGCGAATAAATGATTGAATCGTGGAAGACCTCGGAGCCCGAGTCTTGCCGGCGTCGACATCGTGACTTTCTTTTCGTTGCGATTTTCCTCGCGATTTTCCTCGCAGACGAAAACGATCGCGTACGAGTACCCGATGGATGACCGGATGGATAGGATATTGTTCGCTTTAGGTTGACGGAAGGTTCGCGACAGGAGCGTATACCTGTTTAGCATCGCGTTTAGCAGAATCACGCCGCCACTTTAGCCTAATACTCGTGGCTGTCGCGGTAAATGATGGATCGTTAGCGGCGTCGGTGGGTGCCGCGTAGATGATCCCGATGACTTGCACCGACTGAATTACGTCCCGCATGTTGCATATCATAGAGAAAATCCTTGCGCGTATATCAGCGTGCAGGGAACAAGGGGCGCTCGCGGAGGCGGGTTCATCGGCCATGGATTCTCGTGAAATAAACTGCTAGAAGCCAATTGGGGATGATAAATCTATTATTTTCGGCGAATCATCGAGAAGAGGGAAAACGGCTCGTGGCCGGATAATAGAGGCCGGAGGAGCGCACAGGTGCCGGGGCCCGTGACTTCCAGCTCGTTCGTTTCGGTAACGCGGAATCATCTCGGCCCACTGACGATTAACCGGACCGGTACGATTATTTCACGCGTTAAACGTTCGTTCCCGGGACCGGATCGAAACGATTCGTATCGGCGCGAGTATCGCGATGGAAAAATGAAAATAACCAGTCGGCCGCGAAACGATCGGTTTCGACGATACCGCGTGGGCGATTTATCGACAGCTCGCTGATCGATGCTGCCACACGCGAGTGTACCGATAACTGGCTGGCCCCGTGGAAAACGCAGCCAAGGGGACTCGGATAAAACGCGGCTCTCCTCGAAACGGCTCGTTAACGGGCAATGGCCGGGCTTTCGGCATTTTCGCGAGGCCGTGCGCGCACACCCGACACAATGTACCGGCCATTAACGAAATACTCGATGAGTACGTATCGAGCATCGATCATTACGAGACCGCGGGCTTCGCTGGATATTCCGGTAACGGCCTATCGCCGCAATAATCGTCAACACGCGCAATAATCATGTCGTTTAATGACAATTGATGAGGACCAGGAAATGTCCGTGCTTTAACATCGAGCCGCGTGTCTATGCTTAGCCGACTATATCCGCGCGATACGCGCGAGATAACGCGCGGCTGTGCGGGTGCGTAAACGAGTAGACGGGCGCGTACAGGTGCGCGTGCCTCGCATCGCGATGGCTACACACGCGGCCAACAGCGGCACGATTCTATTGTTGGCGTTCGGATGTGCCATTACGCGCGATCAGTCAATATTTTCTCGTAACTGACCTCCGTTTCGATCGGCCGCGCGCGGCCTCGGTGTAAACCCGAAATAGACGGTGCAGATGGGCGAAACAAGCACGGGGCTTGCGTGTTTCCGGCCCGAAGGCGGCCTTCCCGTTTCCCGAAACACCGTGTTACAACGGGGAATATTTTCGCGTAACTGACCTCGGGCGATTCCGGATGCGCGGTGATGAAGTGTCTATATGCACTTCATTGCACCGGTTCCGGTACAAGCTACCGCGCCTCTGGGTAACCTCTGGAAACACAACGTTACAACCTTCTCAAATATTTGCACCTTCCGAATCGAATTACGCTGTTTCTGTTTGTCCCGCCGCCGAGATATCGCTCTTTCTACGTCAGCGCGCTAATTAAAATGTGCATATCGAAATCAGGCCTCCGGTACGATCGACGAGCACGCGCGTTGCATTCATAATTAACACCGCCGCGCCGGTTTAATATCGCGACTCGCGAGACGGTAAACCCCATCGTCGGCCCCGACAGCTAGCTTTCCGGAGAATTTTCCCAGACGCCGCTAACCTTATCTTTCTTCTCGCGCCTCCACGCGTGTTACGCGAATTTTAATTTCTACTCCACTTTAATTACTCGGAAGCGTGACTAAGCAACTGTTTGTTTACGTATCTAATTCCTTTGACGAAATAAAGATAGGCGGATTTAATCGTACAATTCACCGTTCAATTTCTAATTTGGAATTCGACCTCCTCAAAGTCGTATAATAATGTCAACGCCTCTAGCTACTATATAACGCGAGATTCGCGGTAGGGCAATGGTCAGAACACGTGTGTCACAGGTGAGACCGTGGCTCGTAGGTAATCCCCAAACGTAAAATCCCGAGTCCAGCTAGCGTTTCATTTTCGCCGGTGTCTTGCTGTCTCAGTTGCGTGTTATTCTCCGTCGCGCTCGGACGTAGCGGTTCGTTGTTCCCGACGTATATCGACGTGCCTGGACGTGTCCGACATTGCTGTTTACGACACGCGCCATTGGAACGGAAATGGTAAGACAAAGGATTCCAAATCGACGAATATTCAAGAAATACTATTTTGTAACGTTCCATAGTCTTAATTAACTATCGGTAAACAAATTTCTTGGAAAGCGAGCTATTCCAAAGTGACTCGTCGCCGCTTTTTGGTATTGGAAATACCTGTTTCGTTGGTATTTCGACGCCGATTCCGCCAGGCTTTAATATTTCCGGCTGTGCGAGCCATCCACGCAACGCATCGGAAAAACTGCCCGATTACCGGCAGGATTATCGATCGATTTGTGCACCGAGTAATTTGTTCACCGTGTCCACCTGGACACGCGTGTACCGCGCACCTATGGGGAGCTCGTCTCCCTGCAGATAGGATATTTTTCGGTCGAGTTGCACGGCTTGCTCGAGGCCAGGCAACGAAACTCGCGCGTACACGCGTGAACCGGTACACTCGAGTCGAGGGTAGCCCGCGACGCGGTAATCGCCAGAGTAATTTCGCGTGGGCAATTTGCGAGGAAATGTAAAAGGAAAAAGTTTCGGCCCCGACACACGTCCGACTCTCGGCCGATTCTCGATCGCGAGCTGACTAGCCCTTCCCACGATCCCACGCGAAACCGGCGTTCACCTGCATCATCGGGCAAACCTCGTTTCTCCGCTGTAATTCCATTTTCACGCAGCCCTGGCGATCGTATGACTCGATTTTTCCACAATTTCTGCGCCACCGCCGGTGACGGGGTGGCCGGCGAGGAAGAGGCGAGGAACAGCCGAGGGGCGGCCCGGGGAATTTCAATTAAATTACTCGTTCGTCTCTATTTCTCCTTCCGCCGAGTATCAGCGTGCGGGAGGGAACAAAAAAATAACGCGTTCACCCCTGTCCAGGATCGTCGAGCGCCGAGCGTTGACGAAGTTTTCGTCGTTTGCCTTTAATGGCCGCGTCCTTTCGACGCGCTCTCGCGAGATTGCCGATGATTAATCAGCCCCGGCAGCCCCATTTTTAGCCCGCGAGCACGCGACCACGATTACCCCTAAGCGAGATACCATTTCCATTATTTTCTCCCTTTTTCCTCTTCCATTCTCCCTTTTCCGTTTTTCCTTTTATTCGAACTCCTTCGCCCGGTCGAAACGCAGGGAGAACGATCACAGGTGGATAGCTGCTCTGCCCGACGATCGCCGAAAGCCGGAACACGTGGAATTCGCTCGATTAAACTAGACTTATCGAAACGCGTCGGATTTCACGGACGAACCTGTGCGTCTGTTCTTTCCCTCGGTAAACAGGAATTCTCCTGCGACGGAAGCGCGTAGGAAAGCAAAGTTGGTGGGCTGCGAAAAGAAACGACACGTAACTCCCGGCAACGCGAACAACGTGGCTAATAACAGCGATAAGAGGGAAGCAGCGGGTATTACCTGCCGCTGAAAGCGGTCGACGGCGCAGCGAAGTTTCTCGGCGTGGGTTGACGCCGTGGGAATCCCCGGAGAATCGACGTATGACGTAATGCCGAAGGAATGGCGCGCAACCCTCTACTCCCTGTCCTTCCCGGCTGCGAACCCTCTTCCACACCGACGCAACCCCTTGCTCGCCACCTCGCCACGGCGTCCTCTAATACAACGGCCGCGCGTACGCGAGGACAATGGCGGTGCGTCGTCGTCGTCGGCGAGGGCGGAGGGCTCTGATTTTCTCCCTCGGTGCATCACCGATAAATGCGTTTAGCTCGAGAAGCGAACCGCCTGGGCCCTACGGCGCGCGCGTACGCGGTGGCCCGGGGTCCGCGTCGCGGCGCACCGGCCGTGTCCCGTTGCAATCGGATGCAGTTTTTGCGCTAACCGGATTAAGAAGGAACGTTGAACGCCAGCCGGGAACCGTGTTATTCCGCTGCAGTCAACACGAATCTGCAGTTACGTGCAATTTTTAGCTCCCCGCGTCCTTTATTATTTCTTTTCCTTTTTTCCGTTTCGCTCGCGCCCGACGACCATGGCCGCCGCCGCCGACTCTGCGAGACAGCAAGAGGAAAGGCATTCGAACGAACGAACGAGCAGCAACCCCTTCGGGGCACGTTACGCACGCTCGATCGGCGTTCATTCTCCGCGTTCCCTCCACCCGTTTACCTTCCGATATATTTCCGCCGCACCGGTGTTTCGTCTTTGTTTCCCAACCGGCGCCGTGAAAGAAACGTGACGCTCCGAACGATTTGCTGCCGGTATTTAATTCGACCGAGAGGAGAATTTTCCGCGGCCCTCCTCTCCGCCCCGCCTTTCCCTAGGGCTGTATTCCTCGAAAACGCTCTACGGGGAGTAATTAAAATTTCGCTGTAAACCGGACACGGTCGGTCATCGAGTTTCCCGACTTTTCCCTCGGCGGTCTCGCGGCCGTTGCTTTCGCCGCGGCGAGAAATCCTGGAAATGCCTCTCTAACCGGCGCGACAACGGTTGTTGTCGTTGTTGGCCCGCGCTGACGCCGGGAAACGGCGTGTTCCGGTCGTTTAATGGAATCGTCGTGCATTCTCCGAAAATTAAATACGGAAACCTTAATAAAATCTTTGCGAATTCCGCGATTCTCCGGCTTCGCGAAACGCGGAATATTCGTCCGGTCGATGGACCGCGGTTGCGGGGTTTCCAAGGAGGAGGAGGGAAAAAAAGGGGGAAATAAATAAATAAACGTAAAAGGGAAGGAAAAAAGGAGAGAAAAAGGAGAGAAAAAGGCGAGGAGGAAGGTTCTGATTGCTGATACCGGACGACCGCGCGCTCGAGGGGAATCGATGATTATACGTGTGCTCCGCAGCTTCCTGTTATTTCAATTTACCTTCGTGCTTTTTTACGCGAATATCAGATTTCACTGCATAAGCCACCGTCTTTTCCTTTTTCTTACTTTGATTTATCGGCAATCAAGATGAAATTGCGCAAAAAATATCCCATAAGTGCACGGTTCGAAAAATGTTGTTGCCATTTTTTGTTCCCGGCCGGTGCTTATAATGTTGCCATTACGGCATTTCTTGCCTGGCCCCGCGATATTCGTGTCAATTATTTTATTTCGCGATTAATCTCGTCCCCATACCGCGCGTTTATACGAATAGAAAATCCAGACGACTCAAAATTCAAATTACACCGCACGTACGGTCTTTTCGCGCGAAATTGCAGGGTGCAACGTTTCGATACAAAGTACCGCCAGGATATAAACTCGAATGTCGTACGAAAAACGGCGGGGGGGAAAAAAAAATGAGGGAAAAAAGGTTGGAGATGCCGGGGATCGAACCCGGGGCCTTTCACATGCAAAGCGAACGCTCTACCACTGAGCTACATCCCCTTGTTGAGTTGTGAGTATCTTTACGCCGTAGTTGAGGCCCATAAAAATAATCGCTCGTATAAAGATAATTGCGATATTTATTCGAAATATTTATAATACGAGGCGTATTAAAATCATACGGTCGCTCGAAATTACTCGGACAGATGACGAAATATATACGTATATTTCTTCACGCGAATATTCACGAGTGGCAGAAACCAGGTGTCCCCTCGGAATTAATTCCACCAGCCGTAATTTCGATATTATTAACAGATGCACCGCACTCGAAAACGTAACCTGCAATTTCGTGCCCGCTCGGGTACCCGCATAAAGACCTGTTACGCGAATTATGAGTGGCCTGGAGGTAAAATCGATAGTCATCTATCGCAATTGCGGGCCATTATTGCTACACATCCACGCGGGGTTGGAGTACCCGCGGAAGAATTACGAGGGTGGCTGAAAGTCACCCCCCGTCGCGTGACTTATGCACCGACTACCTCTAACGAAGATCTATCGCTCGATGCACCGTCACTTTCATCCGCTGCCCGCATTTTTTTCCCACCTTTTCCACCCGCGTTCTGTCGCGAAAAATCGGTCACCGTGGAAATCGCGATCGACTCACCTCTCCTCGCCGATTCGTTCCTTCTCGTCGCTGAACTTTTCCCTCTCAGTCTCTAACGGGTCTAACCGCTTCGATCCGAGTTCAATTTCGATTCGTGGGACGCGCGAGAAAGGTGAAGACCCCGGTGGCGAGTGAAAGGTAGATTTACAATGGGGAAGATGCCACAAATCCCGTGCACAATAGGGCCGGCCCTTTGGAGGGAGGCAGGTTAGAAGACACGGCACGAAAGTGACCATGGAAATAACGCTGGCCGGATCCAGCGACACCTTCTCAATAGATCCACGCGTTACGCGCGGCTACGTAGAATAGGTAAAAGTGAAAGTAAGCATTCCCCTAGTGCTTTCTAAAGGCCAAGATGTTTATACGCGCGGCGCAGAATGGAGGCATTATAATAAATGACGCCGGTTTCGCCGCGAAGAAAGAAGAAGGAAGTCCGCGGGACCGACGCGACCGGACCGTTTCACCGGCTCAAAGAACTCGATAACTACTGCCATCCATTACGCGTTGATACCTTCTTAATTATGTCCGCAGAGGTGTAAACCAGTCTGTTACACTCTCGACTAGCTTCGAGCGAACAGGATACATCTTAATGATCGCGTTACGTTTTTTCGTCGGGCCCGTAACGCGACTCTGAATGAACGCCGCGAACGCCAGTCAGAAATCACGGAAAAACGCGTATAAACGGAAATCACGATAGTTTTCTTTTTCCTTTTCTTCATTTTTTCGTCGATCGACGAGCTCGTCCCGCGTGGAAAAAGTCGATATCCTTTTGACAACGTAGTAACTCGCAATCCGATATCCCCCTTTTAAATTTTCTGTATGCCTAAAAACTTGATAAATCGTAACGCGATACGTGTAACGCGATATTTTAGAGGCGGACGAATAAGAACGAGCATTCTTATCGTATAAATCCGAGAATCTCTCCCTCTTCGGAAGTCCGAAGGCAAAGCAAACAGTAACGTGAGAATGATAGCGCAGTGTTTTAAAACAATACGTCCGGGTCGCATCTTGGAAACATGGCGGACCTCGGTCTCGTTCCTTGGTACACGCGCTTCCTTGTTCGGTGAACAGAGAAGAAGAAAATAACGTCTATCCGTTATCCGTCAGTTTTCGAGAGAGAAAGAGAGAGGTAGAAAGGTTACCGGTATCGGCTCGTACGAACGCTCGCGAATCCTCGGTTGCCGAGAAGAAGTTCTTAAGCCCGACAAGAACCCCTTTGTTCACCGAATTACCACCTTCCAGCGAGCCGGTCGGTGTTTCGTAGAACGCCAGGCGATATTAGCCCCGAAGTCTTAATCCTTAATTTTCCGAGTCATTGCCCTGCCCCCTGCAGACTTTCGAGCCGACATACTTGCCGTCCTTTGAGACTAACAATTAGCGATATTAATCCCGGTAGCCTAACAGCGGAGAGGCACCCAGAGGCCTACGTCCTATTACGATTTAACACCAGAACCGGCCTCTCGTAAACATTCTTTTAATACCGTCCCTTTCCCTCTCTCTCTCTCTCTTTTTCTTTTTGAGCGTCTCTGATTCTCTCGCTCTCTAGCCGAGACCGTAATATACGGGCGTGGGCTGTAAAGCGGAAGGGAAGAGCGAGAGAGAGAGGGTGTTTCGCAATTAACGGGCCTAATTATCGAAGAACGAGCCCGGATGGTCCTGAAGGAACGCGGCCCCCAAAGAGCCCCGGCGTGCATATTTTATTCTTAGTATCCTTAAGTCGAGGACGAATGAAAGAAATAATCCGCGATAACAGCCCCGGACTCGCGGGAGCTCGGTGTTTACACGAAAGTAACCTGCAGTAGCCGGCCGCCCGTGGTGAGAGGCTCTTTTGTACGCGCGTTCCTCTTCGAGAAAAGTTCTCTGTAAATACGGTCCGTCTTCGAGTTTCCATTCGGTATCAGCGGGGACCGGCCGTTTCTTTACACACGGAAGATAAAGCGACGAGGGAATCGGGCCGAGATAACGCGTCTCCGTCGCGAGCGTCGCAACGCGCGTTCCTCCTCCGTTCGACGTGACCAGATTTACTTAATCCTCGGATCCGATGGCAAAACCTATTCGCCATCGGTCCACGCGCGATGGAAATAAAATTAAACCTCGCGAGCGTCTCCGCTGGCTAATGACCGGAACAGAGAGAGATAAGCGGCACGATAAGGAGCGTTCCCGTGGAACGTGACGTGCCGATTCCGCGATTGGACGTGCCGTATGCAAAGTAGCTCCGGGTTTTTTTACGACGATGGGACCGCGAGCGGAGACCTCCCGCCGCGACAAGTGTCGGCAGCCGTTTCGTCGCAATTACGTAGCCCTTATCGGCCGCTTATCAGCCGCGTTGAGCAAACCCGACGTTAATCCGTCGGTCGATACGTCGCTCGGGTAATCTGCCGATAACAAATGGCCGCAGCGTGAATAATCGTCGGCCCGGCGAAGATCCGCACCGTTTCGTTCTACTCTGCCGCGTTTTATCGTCGCGGATCCATCCAGCTGTGCCTATTGCGTAAAAGCGGATCGCTCGGCCTCTTATTTGCACGGGTGATCGATGCGCCTTATCGACGGTTAGTGTTTCAATTCCCACCGGTTCCCAGGATCGGCTCTGGCCCGGGCCAGAGCTTTGGACTAGCTCCAAAAAAGGAACTCGGAAACGGGAATTCGTCGGGATTGTATCGTCTCATCGATCGAACGACCGTTCGGTTTCGTCGAATCGAGCAATGAATCCGCGACGTGTCGGTGTGCCCCGGTCGGAATTCTTACGGAAGAAGGCCGAAAGACGACACCGTCAACCCCTTCTGCTAGGCTTTCCTGTTTCACGAAAACGATTCGCTTCGCCGAAATCGGCGTGCGACTAGAAACGCGCGCGCGTCCGTCTGCCATTACGGAATTCTATCGCGCGTTTACCTGGAAACCCAGTTCCAGCGCATAGACCGACGGAAGTCCCTGAACTAACCCCTTTGAAGCTTGTGTTGCATTCCAGGTATCAACGCTCGAAACCAGATCGTTTACGATAGTTACATACGCGCTCGTAATCTGCTCGTTGATCTAATCGGTCTACCGCAATTGTCGCAAACGTATCAATTCGATGATACTTTCAGAGCTAAGTTTGTTATCTCGATCGTTATCACGATCGTTGCTCCCTGCGTTTCGTCATTAACATCCGCGTGACTAATCGAGGCAGCCTTGCACGATGAGAAATCGATACCCGGAATTTGTCACGCTTATCATCGGAGACATTCGGCCAGCGGATAAATACGAAGAACCCTCGAGCGTACCTCTTTCGTTTTCACGGTCTCTCCCACTCCCTCTCTTTGTCTCTCCCTTTCGCCGTTTTTTCAACCCTAAATTTCATTCCCAGAATCCGTTTCCGCCGCGTGCCTGGTTGTAAAATCAGTACATCCGGGTGTCAAAGCGATGTCACCCGAACGGGTATGCCTGGCTACGCATCAGTTTTAAATTCGATCAATGGGTGATACCAAGCGTGAAACGCTTTTAGGGTTGAAACTTTAAAGGCCAGCTCGCGAAAGAGCGAATCGCAGTTACAACCGTGAAACTGGGGGGTGGTGGCGGAGCGGGTTGTGGGAACTCGGTGTCGAGTGCAGCCGGAACCGAAAGGATATTCATTTCGAACCCCCGGCACGTTCCAATATCCTTCTTTTCCGTCGCGCGTCGACTCGATGAATGGCGAAATCTTCGAAATCTCTGACAAAAGGAGAATAAACATACCTGCCGCTGTGGAAACGACTGCGACACCGGGGCTTTTGTCACGCTGGATTTATCGTCCGTCATACGGTAAACTGTAAATCGTGCAACCGCGTGAAAAACGTTTCCCGTGAATTTTGTTCGAGATAAATTTCCGCCGCGTAATTGCATAATGTCATCCTGGATGATATGCAAACGACAAGTGGTAAATTCCTGGTGTCACGGTGCACGCTGTGCTCCATGTAAAACGCGTGTGTCGATATAAAAACGCCGACCCATCGTGCCTATATTTCTTTTTTCTACCCCCTCCCCCCTTTTCCCTTTTTTCCCCTGTTTCCTCTCTTTTCCCCCTTTTTTTCGCGGTACTTTTTTAACATCGGTGATTGCTTCGCGTACGGGTCAATTGACCGGGCTCGACCCAGAATTTACAAATTCCCCGATCACCGGCCGCGATGCGCCCGTGACAGGGTGATTTTGTAATACAAACAAAAACCATGGCGGTGCACAGAGTGCATTACGGTTACAGGGGGCAGGGAGAGAGAGAAAGAGAGAGAGAGAGGGAGAGAGAAACGTTGCCTGGCAACGTATCCACGCCCGTGTAATTCATTTTGGGGAACTTTCTCTGTATGCAACCCTCTATTGCACTCTCCCTCGCGCGATGCACTCCTGCCACTCTTCGCTCCTGGTCGATGCACACAAACGATAGATGCACCCAACTGACCGACGAACGGAATCGTAGTGATCTGATTTTAAACCAATCAACGGCGGTTTCGCGCTTAATTTACAATCAGACCTGATTCGAATCGTTCGTTATACGACGTCCAACTGCAAGCGCCCCTAATGAAAATATTTTAATCGATTGCCATACAATTGCCAAGTTCGTTCCTCTCGTTGAAAATTCGAGCAGGGTGGTTGGGTTTATAAGGGGAGGAGGCGTAGGGTAGCGGCCGATATTCGATTAAAAGTCCACAAAGACAACAAACTGCATTTCGATTTAAACGGCCAGCGTATAAAACGTAATTATATCGAATTAAACGATATCGTTATACTCTATTCGGCGTTGCAACGCTCGCGCGACACCGCTCGGAGCGGAATCGCGAGCTCGGAGCTCGACGAAAAGACGTCTGTTTGTTTCCGCGTGCGCAACGGTGGCGTGCAACGACACCGAGATACACTGGGGATAATAATTCCCGAACAAGGACACCTGCGCGCGATAAAGTAAATCTAGCCTTTGGTTCCATTGTCCCGCGGCCACCCCTGGTGCTCGCCGCGGCGATCACACGCCGCATTAGCCGACTATAAAAGCGCGATCGACGACGATGCGCTAACGAACGGTCGCATACATGAATTTTTAATAAATCCGCCGGTGCTCTATTAGGGACAAATCGTGCCGAAAGCTCGCTCGTGCCGCGAGGCCGCGCGAATTAACCCGTAACTCGGCCGCACGGCGCATATCGCATGATCAATTGCTCGATAGACCGGCGCGATAAAATAACCGAACAAACGAGCGAAATTCAAGCGTACGTGCAGCTCCTCCGCGGCTACCGCTAATTAATGATTCTATTTAACGTACCAACTGCCCCGACAAGCATCTACTTCCCTCGAACAAACTACTCGCGCTATCCGACGATCGCGCGCGACCGCGTTCCGTGCGCGAGCTCCGATTAGAAGGTGAAGAATGCGCGGCGTAATTCACCGAGACGAGCGTGCCACGCGGAGGCTCGAAATTTCTCGGTAGGCGAGCGAGGTAGGTCGCGTATCCGCACGCGCTATATACGCACGGCATGCGTGCGTACGTGCGTGCGGCTGGCGCGTGCGTGCGTGCATATGCGCGGGCCTGAATTGCGTGAGGTTCGCGCTTTAATTTAGCAAAGTACCTTGTCCGTTCCGCTCGGCGAAAGTGCAAGGGGTGCACCCTGCGCGCGCGCTCCACGCGATCCTTCACGCACCCGTTCCGTTGCGTAACGAGTCTCTACCCTGGCATAGATGGATAGATAGACCCAGGTGAGAAGACGTTCGCCTAGCCCCTAGTCTTCGACGGTCGCGCAGATCCAGTCGCGAAGGCCGGAAGCGACGAAGGATTATTAAAAGGTAACGAGGACTCGCCTTCTGCCGCCAATCTCCAAGGTCGTCTCGAGCCGACGCTCGCGATGAATTTTCACGCACCCGTGGTCTCTAATTCCTCGCGCGGCCAGCGGAAAAGACGGGGAAACTGTCGTAAAGCCACCGTGAAGAAACCGTTGTAAAAGACCGTCGTAAAGTTTTATACCGCCACGCTGGCTTCCCGGGGCAAAGGGGTTCGCTGCAGCGGCTATCGGACGCGTTAATTGATAGCGGTAATTCCGCGTGGTTAGCTACGCGAGGATATTAACGGCGTAATCCGCGCGTTCTGTTTCGCGCGCGACTCCCTCGACAAAGCGGCCGCGTTACCTTTCGCCTCGTCCAACGCGTGTCTAATTTTCCGACTAATTTCCACGCTGTAACGCGCGTTACGGTCGCGCGTGTACCGGCCCGATCGGCGGTAACCCGGTATCGCACGCTTTGCCGAGCCGCGATCGTCGCTTTGAAACGGGGGCCCTAAAGCGGGTTTCAAACGGGTCCTCCGATTCATCTCCTGCACGGTAGGATCGCTTCCGGGACCTTCCTCGATAGCTGCGACGAAAACGATTAGGCTCGAAAGCGAATACTTTGAGCTCGGTTCAAAGTAACCGAATCGCGAGGGAGCGAAACCGATTCGACGGACCGTTGCCGGATGACAGCCGTCTCTCGTCTCTCGATTGGCATGGCCAAACACGGTTGACGGCTCGCAGCAGTCGCAGATTTTTCCCGCGCTAACGCAATATCGTATCGCAGGCCGATATCGATCGAAGATTAGCATCTGGCCGGCCGCAAAGGGAGATTAGCTAGATCGATCACACATGCTGAACCAATTCCTCTGGTCAGCTGCTCATCAATACCAGTAATGGTACTATCCCCCGTGATCCCACTCCTCTTCCTTCCTCTGTCTATATTGTACGTATGTATGTATACAGCCCCGTATTCCTCTAATAGGCATATAATCGTTATGCATATACGACACACGCGTACACGTGGCCGTGCCTGTGTGTCCATTCCTGTCCATATATTTATACATATGTACATACATTATGTGCAGACATCGACAGCCGATGCTTGTGTACCGGCTATAATTATGTACAAGCTGGCTCGTGTTTATTAACGCTACGTACGTACATACCCGCGTATATACATTATAGGCATTTACCTATACAGATATCTAAGTATATATATATATATATACACACGCGTATAAACTATGTATACGCGTATATGTATATATATCAAACGCGACATACGGTACAATTGCATATGCAAACCTGTTTGCACCAGCCGATACGCGACGTCATTCGAGCCGATGCAAATTTTCCCGAATTCCACCTTCGCCGAATTATCGCGTCACGATCAACTTTTCCGAGGCGTTTTCCGGACTTTCCCGGTGCACGACTCCTTGGCAGACCACGTCGGGAAATACCAAACACGACGGTCGAAAGCGCAGACCGACCGGTGGCAGTTCGCGTCGCGACTGGAGGCAGTACGTCTCGGTGAAAATGTAAGTCGCGGGCAACGAGCGCAACAGACTGTTACATCTGTCGCTCGCATAATGCACGATATCGTGCGTATATCATTCGTTGCATAATGCATGGGACGTGTGTGGCCGCGCGATATTGCGGCGGAAATGGTGTCGCGGAAAATGGGAAAGCCGCGGCTGCTGTACAACATCGGTGTCGTTGCTTTCGCTGCTCGCCGTTCTTGCCCCCTGGTTTCGCTCTGTGTACTCTGCAACTGTTGCCGCGTTAAGTCATCCTGGAAGTCTCTGCGGTTTTTGCACCGTTCGCTTCGGGGGCGAGCGTAACTCTGGCTGAATTTTTTGCTTTACTCGAAACAAGGTGATCCCGGAAGATGCGTACTTTGGATGATGGAAAAGCGAGAACGTTCGAGACGGTGACTCGGACGTTGTCTTATCTTAGAGTAACTCTGACGCGATAACGGTCTTCCTATGGCCTTTCACGGTCTTCTGACTATCGGAGATCGATGAGTAATTATCTAGGTATATCTGCTCGACGAGTAATATCTTCGAATTCTCGGAAGGATCGCGAGTAGATTCGAAAAAAATTCGTCACGCTCGGTATTTCTGGGTATATCTACAGAAGAAGAAGAAAGGAAATGGACGGGAAAGGTAACTCGCGGAAATTACGAACCAGATAAAATATGATCGCGGGAATATCGTGATAAAGAGTGACGCGAGTGGCAGGAAATAGAAGAGATTTCGAGATAAGCGGAGGCAGGAGGGATTAATTGAAACTGTTCGTTAGAGTGTTCCTCTCTGTCGCGAAGAATTTCCATTTAACGATAGATAGCGGATATATACGGCGGAAAGATTTTCCTCGGTTCGACGATTAGGTAGCACTCGGTATTCTGGGATACGAGAACGGGAACGACGTCGGGAGAAATTCGAGCCGGCATGCAAATCATTCCCGAAGAGCGTCGCATATAAATATTCGACAATTTGCATTTTCCTCCCGGTGGCAACCGTAGTACCGTCCCGGCCATTTCCAAGATGGATGCCGCCACTTTGCGAGATATACGCCGAAAGTTTTACTGCCCACTAAATTTCAACTAGCTTCTCTAGGTAGGTACATATATATTCTTATATATGCGACGCGAAAAATAAGAGGAATACGACACTTGTTGCTCCCGTTGGAAGAAGCTCCGGCTTTGGCGTCGGTTCAAGACGCGCCGGGATATTACGCGATCAGAGCTAATCCCCGGCTACCCGTCCAGCGATTTGAATATTTGCGAAATCAGCCGCGTGTCCCGTCGCAGACGATACCCGATCGATTTTCGCACAGACGGCGAGAGCCGGTCGGCGCGTTGCGTTTAATGCGATTCCGCGCGGCCAAGGGTACGCGATTAAAAATATTTTTATACCCCTCTCGTGTCTGCCGGTCATTCGATCGGTAAGAGCCTTTTTTTCTCCCCTGTCCCATCCGCGCGATATATCCCCGAAACGAATGGCCGCGATTTTATTGGCTTTCAGCGGTATATAGGAAGCCATAACGACTCGATTAAGCGGGACAGTCAGTGATTGCCGGTATAATTTGCCGAACAAATCGCGTCGCCGTAATCCTAGCCCGGTCTGATCGCCTGTATCGATCATTCCGATTTAGCGATCTGCCGCCATCGCGTGTCCGCCGATGCGCGTTGCATTATCGCGACACAGCCGCGTACACCTGCGCGCCTCTCCGCTTCCCTCCTCGTCTCTCCTCGTCGCGATGCACCGCGATGCACCGGGATGCACCGCGCCGCGCGTCGCTCTCTTTTGTATCGGAATCGAATTAACGGGGTTATCGAGCGCCGCCGACAAGTGGACGAAATTATAGTTATATCCGGAACTTTGTTAAAATAGCGTCTGGGACCCCTTTGCCCGGAACTAAAACGCGCAAACGCTGTTTTTCCGTTCATTAGGAACCCGATACGATTATGAAGCCTCGGTACACGGCTAACGAGCGATATATCGTTTATTTTCGTCCAATCGGACCCGACCGGCATTCATATTAATTCTCTCTTTAATTAAATGAATTCGACCGGCAGAGATGGCCGCGCGGCGGCCAGCGCAACGCGAAATAATAGAGGCGTATATTGTCCGACTCGCGAGCGGATCACCGCGCCCGTTCGCTTCCCTATTACTCGGCCGTGCGTGCAGAAGCATTTTAATTACGTCCCTAAATTATTCTAATTACGGGAAATGCCGATAAGTGCGCGTCAAAATTGATTCCCGAATTCGATGCGCCCCATCCGCGGCCGAGCTTTTTTCGTTATTTTTCCTCGACGCGGCTGCCCGCCCTCGGGGGCCGACGCCGGGGGTGCCGGGGGCGTCGCGGGGTCGCAGGGGCGTCGGGGATGCCGGCACGGCGACGCTCTCCATCCACGCGTCCGTCGCTCGTTGATGCAATTTTCGTAGCTTATCGTCGTTAATCGACGTACCGGCCTCTGCTCCGTGCCTACGTTCTTCGTTCCTGGGGGCGCGACAGGGTGAAACAAAGTAAATGGAAAAGCGAAACGACAACAACGGCAAGGAAAAAGGAGAGGAGCCGGAAGAGAGGGGAAAGAGGGAAAGGAGAAAAAGGGAAAAGAGGAAAAAATTGGGAACGCGACGAACGCGCAGCGACGAAACGAGAGATAGGGCGGCGTCGAAGGGTGGTATCCATCGCCAGCCGGTGCCTCGATTACTTCGCAATGGCGCAATCAACGCCGAGTGATCTTTATTTTCAACGGCCTGCCCCTCGCCGATACGTTCGAACGGCCAGGTACTACAATTTCGCGCAAACGAGACAATACCGCCGCGGAGCTTCGTTACAACAGGGTGTGATTGTCGTCCCATCAAAGTGGACAGTTTACAGATGGATTGGAAGGCCGCTGGAAGCCCCACTCGCCTGTGGATGGCACTTGTGCATATACAGGGGCGCAACTTCCCTCGATTGTTTCGCTGAATTTTAGACGGTATTCACCGGAACACTGTGATTAATTACCACAGCTTTGTGTGCCGCTCACACGGAGGCACGAAAGCCGTAATTATTCGAAATATCCGCTCGTTCCGCAGGTGATAAACCGGGTGATTCTTACGGAAAGGAGCACCGATCCGATCTCGGCTCCGTTTGCTTTCGTCCTAGCTAATTATCGCGTTTATCGCCTGGTCGTCGCGACGTCGAACCGCGCTCGATCGATAACGACGCGGAGTAGTTTCCTCGTTCGTACGACACCTCGGCTCAAAGGCCGCGTCCCTCAAAGATCAATGGTTGACGCCGACAAAAGCTCGTTCCACCGGCGCGCACCCTTCGTTTTTCCGTGGCACGGCGTTACGGAAGCACGCGGAAAGCGGCACCGCTTCGTCCCTGCGGCGCGGGAAGCGCGCGGATAACGCGTCAACTCGAGGCAGACCGGAGCACCCGTGTTGTAACCGCGAACTCCTCCTCTCTTCGTCCCTCCCGCGACCTGCCGCTTTTTCTCTTTCGCTTCCGCAATTACTCAGGTGTAATTGCGTTCCGACCCCCGTACGCTCGGCCCAGGCTTACACAGCTCGCGCGAGAAAAAAAGAAAAAAAAAAGAGCGGACGCTACGTGTCACGCACACGGACGCGTAAAGAGAGAGAGAGAGAGAGAGAGAGAGAGAGTGCGTATGCGTGTACACCGGGTCCGGGAGATCGGTTGGTAGCTGTAGGTCGATGCAACGCTGCAACGGGCAGGCATTTGCCAGTTTCCCTTCCTACG